>NC_091152.1:10788780-10956280 GCF_040958095.1 Procambarus clarkii
GTAGACATATATTATTAAATATGACCGAAAAAGTAAGATTAATAATTCTAACACGAGTTTTCTCGATCTGTCTTACGTTTCTTTTCTCTGTTGATGGTAATTCAAAGATCAATTCTCCAAAATTCATTTTTATTTCTAGTCTGACGCGACACTTGAGCGCGTTTCGTAAAACTTTTCGTAATTACAAAACGTAATTACAAAAACGTTTCGTAATTACATTTTCAAAGACTTTAGTTTACACACACACGCACACAACTTTAACTGAATAGAGCTTAAACATCTTTCAAGTTTTTATACCTAAATATGGGTGAAGTGACATGTTACAATAGTTTTGGATGAGGTGAAAATAAACTTTTAACACAAGACAGAACACGAAACAATGCAATACAAACAGGTATTAAAGGTAGGTAAAAGCAGAAGGTCTATTTTTATTGGCCCATATTTCTTGATGCTTCTATATTGGAGCAGAGTCTTGAAGTGGGTAGAATATAGTTGTGCATTAATTGGCTATAGATTGCGGGTGTTGACTTCTTGATGTGTAGTACCTCGCAGACGTCGAGCCGCCTGCTATCGCTGTATCTATCGATGATTTCTGTGTTGTTTGCTAAGATTTCTCTGGTGATGGTTTGGTTGTGGGAAGAGGCTATATGTTCCTTAATGGAGCCCTGTTGCTTATGCATCGTTAAACGCCTGGAAAGAGATGTTGTTGTCTTGCCTATATACTGAGTTTTTTGAGGCTTACAATCCCCAAGAGAGCATTTGAAGACATAGACGACGTTGGTCTGTTTTAAAACGTTCTGCTTTGTGTCTGGAAAGCTTCTCATGAGTAGGCTGGCCGTTTTTTTGGTTTTATAGTAAATTGTCAGTTGTATCTTCTGATTTTTGTCTGTAGGGATAACGTTTCTACTGACAATATCTTTCAGGACCCTTTCCTCCGTTTTATGGGCTGTCGAAAAGAAGTTCCTGTAAAAAAGTCTAATAGGGGGTATAGGTGTTGTGTTAGTTGTCTCTTCAGAGGTTGCATGGCGTTTCACTTTCCTTCTTATGATGTCTTCCACGAAACCATTGGAGAAGCCGTTGTTGACTAGGACCTGCCTTACCCTACAGAGTTCTTCGTCGACTTGCTTCCATTCTGAGCTGTGGCTGAGGGCACGGTCGACATAAGTGTTAACAACACTCCTCTTGTACCTGTCCGGGCAGTCACTGTTGGCATTGAGGCACATTCCTATGTTTGTTTCCTTAGTGTAGACTGCAATGTGGAAAACTCCGCTCCTTTCCCTGACTGTTACATCTAGAAAGGGCAGCTTCCCATCCTTCCCCATCTCGTAAGTGAAACGCAACACAGAATTCTGCTCAAATGCCTCCTTCAGCTCTTGCAGATGTCTGACATCAGGTACCTGTGTAAATATGTCGTCAACATACCTGCAGTATATGGCCGGTTTCAAGTTCATGTCGACAAGGCTTTTTGCTCGATGGTACCCATGTAGAAGTTTGCAAACTGGACACCTAGGGGAGAACCCATGGCGACCCCATCTACTTGCTTTTAGATTCTTCTTCTTCAACGCCTTCTCTTTCCAGGTGTTTAACGATGCATAAGCAACAGGGCTCCATTAAGGAACATATAGCCTCTTCCCACAACTAAACCATCACCAGAGAAATCTTAGCAAACAACACAGAAATTATCGATAGATACAGCGATAGCAGGCGGCTCGACGTCTGCGAGGCACTACACATCAAGAAATCAACACCAGCAATCAACAGACAATTAATGCACAACTACATTCTACCCACTTCAAGACTCCGCTCCAATATAGAAGCATCAAGAAATATGGGCCAATAAAAATAGGCCTTCTGCAGTTACCTACTTTTAATACCTGTTTCATTGTTTCGTGTTCTGTCTTGTGTTAAAAGTTTATTTTCACCTCATCCAAACCTATTGTAACATGTCACTTCACCCAAATGTAGGTATAAAAACTCGAAAGATGTTTAAGCTCTATTCAGTTAAAGTTGTGTGTGTTTGTGTAAACTAAACTCTTTGAAAATGTAATAAGTTTTACGAAACGCGCTCAAGTGTCGCGTCAGACTAGAAATAAAAATGAATTTTGGAGAATTGATCTTTGAATTACCATCAACAGAGAAAAGAAACGTAAGAAAGATCGAGAAAACTCGTGTTAGAATTATTAATCTTACTTTTTCGGTCATATTTAATAATATATATATATATATATATATATATATATATATATATATAAATATATATATATATATATATATATATATATATATATATATATATATATATATATGTGGAAAATCCACAGAGAAATATGAAATGAGGTGAACGTTTCGGCTTTGTTAAGGTTTCACCTCATTTCATATTTCTCTGTGGATTTTCCGCATAAAATGATCAGTGTTTTGTGATCGTCAATTGCATATATATATATATATATATATATATATATATATATATATATATATATATATATATATATATATATATATATATATATATATATATATATATATATATATATATATATTTCATTGAATATGACCGCATATTCTGTATTTATTATTTTCTGGTTTAGGGCTTCTATCCCTCTAACTATTTTCTTAGCATCAGGGCTTAATTGAAATAGGAGTTCTCCAAAACTCATTTTCGTACTTTTAAGGTGAAGAAAAGAAGTGATTTACTATAGAGTGTATTACACTTATTTGTATAATTTGCACGCCGTTTCGAACCTCCATGGTTCATTCTCAAGTGAACAGATCTTACAATACTAGTTGATTTTATACCCGCATTAGGTCAGGTGATAATACAATGAAGGTGAAAACATGGGGGGATACATAAGGGATAAACATAGGGGCTGAATGTTTTCACCTTCATTGTATTATCACCTGACCTAATGCGGGTATAAAATCAACTAGTATTGTAAGATCTGTTCACTTGAGAATGAACCATGGAGGTTCGAAACGTCGTGCAAATTATACAAATAAGTGTAATACACTCTATAGTAAATCACTTCTTTTCTTCACCTTAAAAGTACGAAAATGAGTTTTGGAGAACTCCTATTTCAATTAAGCCCTGATGCTAAGAAAATAGTTAGAGGGATAGAAGCCCTAAACCAGAAAATAATAAATACAGAATATGCGGTCATATTCAATGAAACATGTTTGAAAGAAAACCTGCTGCCAGTATACACCAATATATATATATATATATATATATATATATATATATATATATATATATATATATATATATATATATATATATATATATATATATATATATATATATATATATATATATATATATATATATATATATATTTATATATATATGTATATGTATATATATATATATATATATATATATATATATATATATATATATATATATATATATATATATATATATATATATATATATATATATATATATATATATATATATATATATATATATATATATATATATATATATATATATATATATATACCTTTACCTTTACCTTTATACCAAGGGGACACAGGTGGAAACTTAGCACCCAGATTAGGCCACAGAGACATATAAATGATTTTTTTCATGTCAGAGTAGTTAACAAATAGGAAGCACTTGGAAGTGATGTGGTGGAGGCTGACTCCATACACAGTTTCAAATGTAGATATGATAGAGCCCAGTAGGCTCAGGATTCTGTACACCAGTTGATTGATAGTTGAGAGGCGGGACCAAAGAGCCAGAGCTCAACCTCCGCAAGCACAGATAGGCAAGTATATCTAGGTGAGTACACACACACTCGTAAGAGGAGTGTTATGACCTCGTAGACTGAGGGTCATGACCTCGTAGCCTGAGGGGTCATGACCTCGTAGACTGAGGGCCATGACCTCGTAGACTGAGGGGTCATGACCTCGTAGACTGAGGGCCATGACCTCGTAGATGGAGGGGTCATGACCTCGTAGACTGAGGGTCATGACCTCGTAATCTGAAGGTCATGACCTCGTAGACTCTGTGTAATGACCTCGTAGACTGAGGGTCATAACCTCGTAATCTGAAGGTCATGACCTCGTAGACTGAGGGCCATGACCTCGTAGACTGAGGGGTCATGACCTCGTAGACTGAGGGTCATGACCTCGTAATCTGAAGGTCATGACCTCGTAGACTGAGGGTCATGACCTCGTAGGCTGAGAGTCATGACCTCGTAGACTGTGTGTGTCATGACCTCGTAGACTGAGGGTCATGACCTCGTAGACTTAGGGTCATAACCTCGTAATCTGAAGGTCATGACCTCGTAGACTGAGGGTCAAGACCTCGTAGACTGAGGGTCATGACCTCGTAATCTGAAGGTCATGACCTCGTAGACTGAGGGTCATGACATCGTAGACTGAGGGGTCATGACCTCGTAGACTGAGGGTCATGCCTCGTAATCTGAATGTCATGACCTCGTAGACTGAGGGTCATGACCTCGTAGACGGAAGGTCATGACCTCGTAGACTGAGGGTCCTGACCTCATAGACTGAGGGTCCTGACCTCATAGACTGAGAGTCCTGACCTCATTGACTGAGGGTCCTGACCTCGTAGACGGAAGGTCATGACCTCGTAGACTGAGGGTCCTGACCTCGTAGACTGAGGGTCCGGACCTCGTAGACTGAGGGTCCTGACCTCGTAGACTGAGAGTCCTGACCTCGTAGACTGAGAGTCCTGACCTCGTAGAATGAGAGTCCTGACCTCGTAGACTGAGAGTCCTGACCTCGTAGACTGAGAGACCTGACCTCGTAGACTGAGAGTTCTATCTCATAGACTGAGGGTCCTGACCTCATTGACTGAGGGTCCTGACCTCATAGACTGAGAGTTCTGACCTCGTAGACTGAGGGTCCTGATCTCGTAGACTGAGGCTCACTGTGACTATATATATACCTGATGTATATTGTCACTTGTGTGTAGAGTACCTGACGAGGATTTTAATTTCATGTTTAACGAGAGCCCCGCTCCTGTGCCAGGTAAGTCCAGTAACGAAAAAAAACTTGGAACGTTTAGTTCCCAGTAGCTGAATCTTAAACAACAAACAACATAATTAACATTATGGAAACTCTTGTCAAGTTGTCTTCTCTGTCTTAATCATATTGTGTGTAATATTGATTTAACATTGTTAAAAATGCTTAACAGCATTAATCATCTTGTGTTTATCATGACTTATCATTAGTCGTATTGAGTTTAATATTAGTGTAATATTTATCAAAATGCTTGACAGCATTAATCATCTTGTGTTTATCATTGATGAAAATATTTTACATCATTATTCCTATTGTATTTAGCACTGATATAACATTCAGCAAAAGCTCAAAAACAATAATCACATTGTGTTTATACAAAGACATTACATCGAGAAAACTACGCATCAATAACTAGGTTTAACAAACCCAAAACACAAGACAAAATATTCAGATAATTAGTCACGGGAAATTTGTCTCAAGAACAGTTCCATAATTCTTGTTTATATCTGAATGTTACGATTTGTAGTCCATAATTGTTCTTTACGTTGTTACTGAGTGAACAGCGGGTAGTTATGTTGTTAAGTGGAGAATACTATTGAGCTGATGTATGCACACAGATGTATACCTCACTTGTCTGTTTATATACACCCAAATGTTTACCTCACTTCTTGGTATGTATCATGAGGTTATCTTGAGAGGATTTCGGGGGTTAGCGTCCCCGCGGCCCAGTCCTCGACCAGGCCTCCTTTTTGTTACACACTTCCAGGAAGCAGCCCGTAGCAGCTGTCTAACTCCCAGGTACCTATTTACTGCTAGGTGAACAGCTGCATCAGGATGAAAGAAACTATGCCCATTTGTTTCCGCCTTCACCGGGGATCGAACTTGGAACCTCAGAACGACGAATCCCGAGCGCTGTCCATTCAGCTGTCAGGCCCACTATTCACCACCATATACACCGAGATGTATACCCAACTTCCTGGTGCATATACACCGAGATGTATACCCAACTTCCCGGTGTATATGCATGTTACGAACCCGGATCCAGCGTCCGAGCCTGGAGCAGTGACAACCACGCCATCTGTGGGTCAGCTCCCGAAACCCCCGCCAAACGGACGACGACACCTAGTGAGGACAGCGTGTACTGGCCTCGAGGACCAGTTTCCAGTCTGGTTCAGCACTCAACACCGCCGCCCCTGACCTCTGGTGAGGTGGTGCTCCGACGACAGCGCCATCTATGGACTGGATACGTCAGGTGTTTGTGTCTGAGCCTGTAAGTGTGGTGTTTTAGTGTCCCTGTTATTGATGACGTGTCTGCTTACAGAGCCGACCTGGGACCACTGTGATGGAAGTGGAGTCAGTCTACCCGAGGCAGCCAGTCTCCATACTGTGAAGTTTGCTGCAGCTGTTGTGACGTCGTCCCCCCGGAAGAACACTGTGGTGTGTTAGCCTGCCAGTGGAGTGGCAGTGAAAGGATTTACCCGGGACCGACTGTTGGAGACGATAATCCACTGGGGTATTGAGGACAGGAGGGTGATTGGTGATATCACACGAGACTCCTGTCTAGGGCGTACCCCTTTTATCGTTCGTGGAGTGGCTGTACCAGCCTTGGTGGCTCAGTACCTGCCAGCAGACCTGCTGGACGTGTGGTTGACGGCCTCCACGACGGTGCCCCCAGTGGACCTGTGTTTTGGCTGACCTGTGGCCAGGGTAGGCTCGGCATTCTCAGAGGACACGTCCTGAGGCCACGAAGAAAGCACCGCGGACTCAGCACCTAGCTTCGTGATCAAGAGTCTTCAGCAGAAGACTAGATTGTGCATGATCCCCTTGTAAAGTGTTAATACCCCTCCCCCTTGTGTACTCATTAATTCTATATATTTAATCGGTGATGGTGAACATTATAATATTAAGTTCTTAACTTTCTTTCCCTACTCCCTTTTAAGTTACTTGCGTCACGGATCTCATCCCTTGATAGCCACTACTGGCTTGGGAACGGATACATATATCTTCCTCTAACAACATCAGAGTGAGAACCCCTTTGCGTCCCGAGAGGGCCGTAACATAATTGGCATCCCCAGCGGGATCCGTCCCCTTGTTAAGTATGTTTGACAGGGGTGGTGAAGTGGCGTAATCCCTGTATATAATTCCCCCTGTGTGTGACGATTGTGACGTTATACGTCCTGTGCGGTGCTCAAGAGTGACTAAGTGCGATATTGTGCAGTGCGGTGCTCGCTGTGATTAAGCAATTAAGTGCAATATTGACTAGTGCGGTGCTCAGTGATTTAGTGCAATATTGTAGAGCGAAGTGTTCGCTTGGACTCAGTGCAATATTGGGTAGTGTGGTGCCCGAAGTGATTACGTGCAATATTGGCAAGTGCAGTGTTTGGTGCGATAAAGTGCAATATTGGCGTAGAACAGTGCTCGGTGTGTTAAGTGCTAAGTGTTCCATCTGTGACAATGGCAGACAAAGCTACCATCGATGATCTGGACGAGGTTCAGGCTTTTCTGAACAGAGAGGATTGTCTTGCCAGATTAAAATATTTGAGCAAACCAGAGCTTGTACTAGTGAGCGCCTACCTGGAGATCAAGATCCGTGCCAGTGATTCCCGTGTGGAGATCTTGTCCAAGGTACACCGGCACCTGAAGGCAGAAGAGAAACAGGAAGGTGAGACTCCTAGTACAAAGGAAAGTGCAGACATAGCTTCCACGGAAAAGGAAGATAAGGGCAGCGACGTTGACAGTGATGCAGGCGAGCTTAATATCAGCTTCCTAACAGTCAAGATGCGTGCCCTAGAGATCAATCGTGAAATAGAATGGAAGAAATTAGAAATGGAACGAGAGAGACAAGATAAAGAATTAGAGATGAGACGTTTAGAATTAGAAGAAAGGAAAGCAGAGAGAGAAAGAGAAGAGAAACGAGAAAGAGAAGAACGAGAAAGAGAAGAGAGACGAGAGAGAGAAGAACGAGAACGAGAGAGAGAAGAACGAGAAAGAGAAGAGAGACGAGAGAGAGAAGAACGAGAACGAGAGAGAGAGGAACGAGAGCGAGAAAGAGAGGAACGAGACAGACAAGAACGACGAGACAAAGAGGAAAGAGAGAGACAACATGAACTAGAAGTTTTGCGATTAGGCGGTGGTCGGAGGCAAACAACGGACACCAGTAGCTTCGATCCGGTACGCAACATCAAAATGGTCCCCAAATTCCATGAGAAGGAAGTGTCAAAATTCTTAGCAGCCTTCGAGAAAGTCGCTGCCTCTTTGGAGTGGCTAAGGGAGAATTGGGCCATCATGATACAGTCAGTCTTGACTGGGAAGGCCCAAATCGCCTACTCTACGTTATCCCTTGACGACTCCGGCGATTACGACAAGGTGAAGAAAGTGGTGCTCATGGCGTACCAATTGGTACCTGAGGCATATAGGCAAAAGTTCAGAAACCTGAAGAAGACCTCAGAGCACACTTTCACCGAATTCGCTACAATCAAGGAGCGACTTTTCCAGGAATGGTGTGCCTCTCGGAAGGTGGAGACCAGGGAAGACCTCGAACAGCTGATTCTGCTCGAGGACTTCAAGGATTGTTTGTCTGGAGACCTCAAGACGTACTTAGAGGAACAGCAGGTGGAGACCTTGAGTGCAGCAGCCACCATGGCTGAAGAGTATATCCTGACTCATAGGCCGTCTGCTAAGTACGTCCCGAGGAATTACCAGCGCCGGTTTGACAGACCTCAGGACGATGAAGAGACTCCCGTCCCACGAAGCGCTAAGAAGACGCCCCCAAGTAGCTCCCGAAGAACAAGTCCTAGCAGTCCGAAACACCGGAGCCCGAGGAGGAATATGGTGTGCTGGACTTGGGGCAGAAAGGGCATATAGCTGCTAGGTGCCGAGGCAGAAGAGGTGGCAGCGCACGAAGGGAGGTGATGTTGATCCGTTGTGTTACACCACCAGCAGGAAACCAGTCTACGACGAAGCAGGAAGGACCAAGTTTGTTGGCCCCTCACACTTCAGGCGAGTATGTAACGAGTGATCATACTGGTAGATCAGTTGTAGTGCTCAGAGATAGTGGAGCAGCCCAGTCCCTGATCGTGAAGAGCTCGTTACCCGAGGGAGTAAGTGTGGATGGGAGACCAGAGGTTATCCTGGTTGGGTTTCCAAGGACGCAGTACATCGCCCCCTTAGTGCCAGTACATCTCGACTCGTCTTATTTCAGCGGCACATGCGCGTTGACAGTAGTCGATACCCTCCCTGTGGCTGGGATTGACGTGGTACTAGCCAACGACTTGGTGACCGATTGGAGCACCAATCATCCCAAGGTTGCGGACGAGTCTACCGGAACAGCACGGTCTGAGGTAACAGGCAATGGTAATGTCCAGGTAAAGACAGACCCGGATTTGAACATGTCTAATTTGTCCTCTCCCCCGCAGATCGACAGTTATCTAGCAGTGTCTCCTGATTCTTCTCTCGACAAGGAACATGAGGTTAAGAAGGCAGAAGTACCTGAGCTAGAAAAGAGGCCTTGTGTGCAGACACCCACGAATACCAACGAGTCTGGAGCGAAGGCTGAGGTGTGCTTGCGGTATGGCAAGTTACAACGTGTAGTGGACCAGCCAGAGATTCCCCAGACGTCAGAGGTATGTGAGGTGGAGGTGGCCACCAACTATGGAGATGGCCTTAATTATAATAATAATACACAGAGAGTAACCACGCTAACGTGACTGCATCAATGAGAAAATTCGTAGGAGTCGCAATGCACAGCGCATAGGTTCGAATCCTCATCACGGCTCCTGTGGATTTTCTCAATAATAATGATACTTAAATTAAAATTGTCATTTAAACGTCTAATGTTGGAAATAAATATTTCATTCACCTGGGCTGTCGGAGACTTAAACCGTGGACCCCACGCAGGTGAGGCCGAAGCTCTACCGACTGGACTATCGAGTAGTCATAATAAGCAAAGAGTCCATAGGCAACTGCTGCTACCATGCTGGAGTTTTCGACTTTCCCCTGACTACTATTGAAGCTCTGAGGAATTAGTAATCCTCGCCCACGTCATATAAATTGACGCCCGCGTTAATTTATATGACGTGGGCGTCATCACCAAGCCCAAGTCGTGCAGGTTTGACAGTCACCAGTCGTGGTGAATACTGACAAGGGTTAAGACATCTGTTTACCAACATTAACACATAACTAACCTTGGACCTGTGGTAACTGGAGAGAGTGTTGATGACCTGGAGATGACCGGCCCGTTGTGCCAGGTCAGCAGGGGTCTCCCCAGCCCAGGTCAGGACGTGTGGGAACACCCGGCACAATTTCAGGAGGACCACCACCATCCGGGCCAGGCCGAGCTCCGCCGCCCAGTGGAGGAGAGTCCTGCCAGTGTGGTCCTGCTGGTGGCCGTCAATCACCAGGCGGATGTTTCCCACAAGTCCTGAAATACTGTCCTCCCTGATCCTCTGTAGCAATGCTGCATACTCATCTTCACACCGTCTCCAACACTTTCGCTGAAACAGTCAGTATTATTTTTGTTGTAACTACAATGTGCAAACATGTTTAACATTTCCAAGAGGATAATCACAATAAACCGTCTGTTTAACTCTGAAAATAAAAATTGGATGATATTTGATCATTTATCATGGCTACAGGAACCTGTGTGAAACATTAATTTGAACCTTACAAGGCAATAATCATGTCTTGGCTGGATCACGTGATACGAACTACAGAGGTGAGTGGCCGCAAAAGTTAAGAACAGTGGCCGCCAGAGTTAAGAACAGTGGCCGCCAGAGTTAAGAACAGTGGCCGCCAGAGTTAAGAACAGTGGCTGCCAGAGTTTAGAACAGTGGCCGCCAGAGTTAAGAACAGTGGCCGCCAAAGCTAAGAATAGTGACCGCCAGAGTTGAGAACAGTGGCCGTCAGGGTTAAGAACAGTGGCCGCCAGAGTTAAGAACAATGGTCGCCAGAGTTAAGAACAGTGGCCGCAAGAGTTAAGAACAGTGGTCGCCAGAGTTAAGAACAGCGGCCGCCAGAGTTAAGACCATTGGCCGCCTAAGTTAAGAACAGCAGAAGCCAGAGTTAAGAACAGTGGCGGCCAGAGTTAAGAACATTGGCCGCCAGAATTAAGAACAGAGACCGCCATAGTTATAAACAGCGACCGCCAGAGTTAAGAACAGTGGCCGCCAGAGTTAAGAACAGTGGCCGCCAGATTTAAGAACACCGGCCGCCAGAGTTAAGAACATTGCCCACCAGAGTTAAGAACAGTGGATGCCAAAGTTAAGAACAATGGCCACCAGAGTTATAACCATTGGCCGCCAGAGTTGAGAACAGTGGCGGCCAGAGTTGAGAACAGTGGCCGCCAGGGTTAAGAACAACGGTCGCCAGAGTTAAGGACAACGGCCGCCAGAGTAAAGAACAGTGACCGCAAGAGTTAAGAAGAGTGGCCGCCAGAGTTAACAACAGTTGGCGCCAGAGTTAAGAACAGTGGCCACCAGAGTTAAGAACAGTGGCAGCCAGAGTTAAGAACAGCGGCCGCCAGACTTAAGACCAGCGGACGCCAGAGTAAAGAGCAGCGGCCGCCAGAGTTAACAACAGCGGCCGCCAGAGTTAACAACAGTGATCGTCAGAGTTAAGAACAACTGCCGCCAGAGTTAAGAACACCGGCCGTCAGAGTTAAGAACAGTGGCTACTAGAGTTAAGAACAGCGGACGCCAGAGCTAAGAACTGTGGCCGCCAGAGTTAAGAACAGTGGCCGCCAGAGTTAAGAACAGTGGCCAACAGAGTTAAGAACAGCGGGCGCCAGAGTTAAGAACTGCATTCGCCAAAGTTAAGAATAGCGGACGCTAGAGTTAAGAACAGCGGCAGCCAGAGTTAAGAACAGTGGCCGCCAGAGTTAAGAACAACAGCCGCCAGAGTTAAGAACAACGGCCGCCAGAGATAAGAACAGTGGCCACCAGAGTTAAGAACAGTGGCCCCCAGAGTTAATAACAGTGGCCACCAGAGTTAAGACCATTTGCAGCCAGAGATAAGAACAGTGACCGCCGGAGTTAAGAACAGTGGCCACCAGAGTTAAAAAGAGTGGCCGCCAGAGTAAAGAACATTGGCAGTCAGAGCAACGAACAGTGGCCGCCAGGGGTTAAGAACAGTGGCCGCCAGAAGTAAGAATAGTGACCGCAATAGTTAAGAACAGTGACCGCAATAGTTAAGAACAGTGGCTGCAATAGTTAAGAACAGTAGCCGCATGAGTTAAGAACAGTGGCCGCCAGAGTAAAGAACATCGGCTTTCAGAGATAAGAACAGTGGTTACCAGAGTAAAGAACAGTGGTCACCCGAGTAAAGAACAGTGGCGGTCAGATATAAGAACAGTGGCCAACAGAGTTAAGAACAGTGGCCGACAGAGTAAAGAGCAGTGGCCGCCAGAGTTAAGAGGAGTGGTAACCAGGGTTAAGAACAGTGGCCGCCAGAGATCAGAACAGTGGCTGCCAGTGTTAAGAACAGTGGCCTCCAGAGTTGAGAACAGTGGCTGCCAGAGTGAAGAAAATTGGACGCCAGAGTTAAGAACAGTGGCTGCCAGGTTGAAGAACATTGACAACCAGAGTCAAAAATAGTTGCCGACAGAGTTAAGAACAGTGGCCGCCAGAGTTAAGAACAGTGGACGCCAGAGATAAGAACAGTGGCTGCAAGACTTAAGAACAGCGGCCGCCAGAGTAAAGAACAGTGGAGGGTATCTTGAGATGATTTTGGGGCTTTTTTTAGTGTCCCCGCGGCCCGGTCCTCGACCAGGCCTCCCCCCCTAGGAAGCAGTCCGTGACAGCTGATTAACACCCAGGTACCTATGTTACTGCTAGGTAACAGGGGCATAGGGTGAAAGAAACTCTGGTTGACCTGGTTGGTACCTGGTTGATGGGGTTCTGAGAGTTCTTCTACCCCCCAAGCCCGGCCCGAGGCCAGGCTTGACTTGTGAGAGTTTGGTCCACCAGGCTGTTGGTTGGAGCGGCCCGCAGGCCCACATACCCACCACAGCCCGGTTGGTCCGGCACTCCTTGGAGGAATAAATCTAGTTTCCTCTTGAAAATGTCCACGGTTGTTCCGGCAATATTTCTTATGCTTGCTGGGAGGATGTTGAACAACCGCGAACCTCTGATGTTTATACAGTGTTCTCTGATTGTGCCTATGGCACCTCTCCTCTTCACTGGTTCTATTCTACATTTTCTTCCAACCAGCCAGAGTTAAAAACAGCGGCCGCCAGAGTTAAGAACAGCGGCCGCCAGAGTTAAAAACAGCGGCCGCCTGAGTTAAGAACAGCGGACGCCAGAGTTAAGAACAGCGACCGCCAGAGTTATGACCAGTGGCCGCCAGAGTTAAGAACAGCGGCCGCCAGAGTTAAGAACAGTGGTGGCCAGAGTTAAGAACGTTAAGAACTCTGCCTATTGTTTCTCGCCGGTGCCTGGGATCGAACCCAGGACCACAGGATCACAAGTTTAGCATGCTGTCCGCTCGGCCGACCGGCTCCCGCCAGAGTTAAAACAGTGGCCGCCAGAGTTAAGAACAGCGGCCGCCAGAGTTAAAAACAGCGGCTGCCAGAGTTAGGAACAGCGGACGTCAGAGTTAAGAACAGCGGACGCCAGAGTTAAGAACAGCGACCGCCAGAGTTATGACCAATGGCCGCCAGAGTTAAGAACAGTGGTGGCCAGAGTTAAGAAAATTGGCCGTTATAGTTAAGAACAGTGGCCGCCAAAGTTAAGAACAGCGGCAGCCAGAGTTAAGTACAGTGGCCGCCAGAGTTAAGAACAGTGGCCGACAGAGTTAAGAACAGTGGCCAAAATAGTTAAGAACAGTGGCCAAAATAGTTAAGAACAGGGACCGCAATTGTTAAGAACAGTGGCCACCAGAGTTGAGAACTGCGGCCACCAGAGTTAAGACCATTTGCCGCCAGAGTTAAGAACAACGGCCGCCAGAGTTAAGAACAGTGGCCAAAATAGTTAAGAACAGTGGCCAAAATAGTTAAGAACAAGGACCGCAATAGTTAAGAACAGTGGCCGACAGAGTTAAGAACAGTGGCCCCCAGAGTTAAGAACAGTGGCCGCCAGAGTTAAGAACAGTGGCCGCCAGAGTTATGAACAGTGGCCGTCAGAGTTAAGAACAATGGCCGCCAGAGTTAAGAACAGTGGCCGCCAGAGTTAAGAACTGCGATCGCCAGAGTTAAGAACAGTGGCCACCAGAGTTAAGAACAGTGGCCGCCAGAGTTAAGAACACCGGCCGTCAGAGTTATGAACAGCGGACGCCAGAGTTAAGAACAGCTGCCGCCAGAGTTAAGACCATTGGCCGCCAGAGTTAAGAACAATAGCCACTGAGTTAAGAACAGTGGCCGCCAGAGTTAACAACAGTGGCCGCCAGAGTTAAGAACAGCAGACGCCAGAGTTAAGAACAGTGGCCGCCAGAGTTAAAACCATTGGCCGCCAGAGAAAAGAACAGTGGCCGCCAGAGTTAAGAACAATAGCCACCTAAGTTAAGAACAGTGGCTGCCAGAGTTAACAACAGTGGCCGCCAGAGTTAAGAACAGCAGACGCCAGAGTTAAGAACTGTGGCCGCCAGAGTTAAGACCATTGGCTGCCAGAGTTAAGACCATTTGCCGCCAGAGTTAAGAACAGCGGACGCCGGAGTTAAGAGCAGCGGCATTAGAGTAAAGAACAGCGGCCGCCAGAGTTAAGAACAGCGGCTGCCAGAGTTAAGAACAACGGCCGCCAGAGTTAAGACCATTGGCCGCCAGAGTTAAGAACAGTGGAGGCTAGAGTTAAGAACAGTGGCTGCAAGACTTAAGAACAGCGGCTGCTAGAGTTAATAACAGTGGAGGTTATCTTGACATGATTTCGGGGCTTTTTTTAGTGTCCCCGCGGCCCGGTCCTCGACCAGGTCTCCGCCCCCAGGAAGCAGTCCGTGACAGCTGACTAACACCCAGGTACCTATTTTCTGCTAGGTAACAGGGGCATAGGGTTAAAGAAACTCTGCCTATTGTTTCTCGCCGGTGCCTGAGATCGAACCCCAGGACGACAGGATCACAAGTTCAGCGTGCTGTCCGCTCGGCCGACCGGCTCCCGCCAGAGTTGAAAACAGCGGCCGCCAGAGTTAAGAACATCGGACGCCAGAGTTAAGAACAGCGGACGCCAGAGATAAGAACAGCTGCCGCCAGACTTAAGACCATTGGCCGCCAGAGTTAAGAACAGCGACCGCCAGAGTAAAGAACAGTGGTGGCCAGAGTTAAGAACATTGGCCGCCAGAGTTAAGAACAGTGGCCACCATAGTTGAGAACAGTGACCGCCAAACTTACGAACAGCGGCAGCCAGAGTTAAGTACAGTTACCGGCAGAGTAAAGAACAGTAACCGTCAGAGTTAAGAACAGTGGCCGCCAGATTTAAGAAAAGCGGACGCCAGAGTTAAGAACAGTGGCCGTCAGAGGTAAGAACAGTGGCCGCCAGAGTTAAGAACAGTGGCCGCCAGAGTTAAGAACAGCGATCGCCAGAGTTAAGAACAGCGGCCGCCAGAGTTAAGAACAGTGGCCGCAAGAGTTAAGAACAGTATCCGCCAGAGTTAAGAACACCGGCCGTCAGAGTTAAGAACAATGACCACCAGACTTAAGACAATTGGCCGCCAGAGAAAAGAACAGTGGCCACCAGAGTTAAGAACAATTGCCACCAGAGTTAAGAACAGTGGCTGCCAGAGTTAAAACAGTGGCCGCCAGAGTTAAGAACAGTGGTCGCCAGAGTTAAGAACAGTGGCCGCCAGAGTTAAGAACAGTGGTCGCCAGAGTTAAGAACAGTGGCCGCCAGAGTTAAGAACAGTGGCCGCCAGAGTTAAGAACAGTGGTCGCCAGAGTTAAGGACAGTGGCCGCCAGAGTTAAGAACAGTGGCCGTCAGAGTTAAGAACAGCGACCGCCAGAGTTAAGGACAGCGGCATTAGAGTTAAGAACAGCTGCCGCCAGAGTTAAGAACAGCGGCCGCCAAAGTTAAGAACAGTTGCCTCCAGAGTTAAGAACAATGGCCGCCAGAGTTAAGACCATTGGCCGCCAGAGTTAAGAACAGTGGACGCCAGAGTTAAGAACAGTGGCTGCAAGACTTAAGAACAGAGGCTGCCAGAGGTAAGAACAGTTGCCTCCAGAGTTAAGAACAGTTGTCGCCAGAGTTAAGAACAGTGGACGCCAGAGTTATGAACAGTGGCCGCCAGAGTTAAGAACAATGGCCGCCAGAGTTAAGACCATTGGCCGCCAGAGTTAAGAACAGTGGACGAAAGACTTAAGAACAGCGGCCGCCAGATTTAAGAACAGTGGACGCCAAAGTTAAGAACAATATATGCAAGACTTAAGAACTGCGGCCGCCAGAGTTAAAAACAGTGGAGGTTATCTTGAGCTGATTTCGGGGCTTTTTAGTGTCGCCGCGGCCCGGTCCTCGACCAGGCCTTCACTCCCAGGAAGCAGCCCGTGACAGCTGACTAACACCCAGGTACCTATTTTACTGCTAGGTAACAGGGGCATAAGGTCAAAGAAACTCTGCCCATTGTTTCTCGCCGGTTCCTGGGATCGAATCCAGGACAACAGGATTACAAGTACAGCGTGCTGTCCGCTCGGCCGACCGGCTACCACCAGAGTTAAGAACAGCGGCTGCCAGAGTTAAGAACAACGGCCGCCACAGTTAAGAACAGCGGCCGCCAGAGTTAAGAACAGCGGCCGCCAGAGTTAAGAACCGCGGCCGCCAGAGTTAAGAACAGCGGACGCCAGAGTTAAGAACAGCAGACGCCAAAATTAAGAACAGTGGCCGCCAGAGGTAAGACCATTGGCCGCCAGAGTTAAGAACAACGGCCGCCAGGGTTAAGAACAGTGGCCACCAGAGTTAAGATCAGAGGACGCCAGAGTTAAGAACAGCGGCCGCCAGAGTTAAGAACAGAGGCCGCCAGAGTTAAGACAATTTGCTGCCAGAGATAAGAACAGCTGCCACCAGAGTTAAGAACAGAGGACGCCAGAGTTAAGAACAGCGGCCGCCAGAGTTAAGAACAGTGGCCGCCAGAGTTAAGACCATTTGCTGCCAGAGATAAGAACAGTGGCCACCAGAGTTAAGAACAGAGGACGCCAGAGTTAAGAACAGCGGCCGCCAGAGTTAAGAACAGTGGCCGCCAGAGTTAAGACCATTTGCTGCCAGAGATAAGAACAGTGACCGCCGGAGTTAAGAACAGTGGCCACCAGAGGTAAAAAGAGTGGCCGCCAGAGTAAAGAACATTGGCAGCCAGAGCTACGAACAGTGGCCGCCAGGGGTTAAGAACAGTGGCCGCCAGAGTTAAGAACAGTGGCCGCCAGAGGTAAGAACAGTGACCGCAATAGTTAAGAATAGTAGCTGCAATAGTTAAGAACAGTACCCACATGAGTTAAGAACAGTGGCCGCCAGAGTAAAGAACATCGGCTTTTAGAGATAAGAACAGTGGTTACCAGAGTAAAGAACAGTGGTCACCCAAGTAAAGAACAGTGGCGGTCAGAGATAAGAACAGTGGCCGCCAGAGATAAGAACAGTGGCTGCAATAGTTAAGAACAGTTGCCGCCAGAGTTAAGAACAGTGGCCGCCAGAGTTAAGAACAGTGGCCACCAGAGTTAAGAACAGTGACCGCCATAGTTATGAACAGTGGCCGACAGAGTAAAGAGCAGTGGCTGCCAGAGTTAAGAATAGTGGCCTAAAGAGTTGAGAACAGTGGCTGCCAGGTTGAAGAACATTGACAACCAGAGTCAAGAATAGTTGCCGACAGAGTTCAGAACAATTGCTGCCAGAGATAACGACATTGGCCGCCAGAGTTAAGAACAGTGGATGGCAGAGTTAAGAACAGTGGACGCCAGAGTTAAGAACAGTGGCTGCAAGGCTTAAGAACAGCGGCCGTCAGAGTAAAGAACAGTGGAGGGTATCTAGCGATGATTTTGGGGCTTTTTTAGTGTCCCCGCGGCCCGGTCCTCATCCAGGCCTCCACCCCTAGGAAGCAGTCCGTGACAGCTGATTAACTCTTAGGTACCTATTTTATTGCTAGGTAACAGGGGCATAGGGTGAAAAAACTCTACCTACTGTTTCTCGCCGGTGCCTGGGATCGAACCCAGGACCACAGGATCACAAGTTCAGTATGCTGTCCGCTCGGCCGACCGGCTCCCGCCAGAGTTAAAAACAGCGGCCGCCAGAGTTAAGAACAGCGGCCGTCAGAGTTAAAAACAGCGGCCGCCAGAGTTAAGAACAGCGGACGTCAGAGTTAAGAACAGCGGACGCTAGTGTTAAGAACAGTAGTGGCCAGAGTTAAGAACATTAGCCGCCAGAGTTAAGAAAATTGGCCGTTATAGTTAAGAACAGTGGTCGCCAAAGTTAAGAACAGCGGCAGCCAGAGTTAAGTACAGTTACCGCCAGAGTTAAGAACAGTAACCGCCAGAGTTAAGAACAGTGGCCGCCAGAGTTAAGAACATTGGCCGCCAGAGTAAAGAATAGCGGACGCCTGAGTTAAGAACAGTGGCCGCCAGAGTTAAGAACAGTGGCCGCCAGAGTTAAGAACATTGGCCAAAATAGTTAAGAACAGGGACCGCCATAGTTAAGAACAGTGGCCGACAGAGTAAAGATCACTGGCCTCCAGAGTTGAGAACAGTGGCCGCCATAGTTAAGAACAGTGGCCGCCAGAGTTAAGAACAGTGGCTGCCAGGTTGAAGAACATTGACAACCAGAGTCAAGAATAGTTGCCGGCAGAGTTAAGAAAATTTGCTGCCAGAGTTAAGAACAGTGGCCACCAGAGTTAAGCACAGCGGCCGCCAGAGTTAAGACCATTTGCCGCCAGAGTTAAGAACAGCGGACACCGGAGTTAAGAACAGCGGCATTAGAGTTAAGAACAGCGGCCGCCAGAGGTAAGAACAGCGGCCGCCAGAGATAAGAACAACCACCGCCAGAGTTAAGACCATTAGCCGCCAGAGTTAAGAACAGTGGACGCCAGACTTAAGAACAGTGGCTTCAAGACTTAAGAACAGCGGTTGCCAGAGTTAAGAACAGTGGAGGTTATCTTGAGATGATTTCGGGGCTTTATTTAGTGTCCCCGCGGCCCGGTCCTCGACCAGGCCTCCGCCCCCAGGAAGCAGTCCGTGACAACTGACTAACACCCAGGTACCTATTTTACTGCTAGTAAACAGGGGCATAGGGTGAAAGAAACTCTGCGTATTGTTTCTCGCCGGTGCCTGGGATCGAACCCATGACGACAGGATCACAAGTTCAGCGTCCAGTCCGCTTGGCCGACGGACTCCCGCCAAAGTTGAAAACAGCGGCCGGCAGAGTTAAGAACTGCAGACGCCAGAGTTAAGAAGAACGGACGCCAGAGTTAAGAACAGCGGCCGCCAGAGTTAAGACCATTGGCCTCCAGAGTTAAGAACAGCGGCCGCCAGAGTTAAGAACAGTGGCGGCCAGAGTTAAGAACATTGGCCGATAGAGTTAAGAATAGTGGCCACCATAGTTAAGAACAGTGGCCGCAAAAGTTAAGAACAGCGGCAGCCAGAGTTAAGTACAGTTACCGCCAGAGGAAAGAACAGTAACCGTCAGAGTTAAAAACAGTGGCCGCCAGAGTTAAGAACAGTGGCCGCTAGAGTTAAGAAAAGCGGACGCCAGAGTTAAGAACAGTGGCCGCCAGAGTTTTTAACAGTGGCCGTTAGAGTTAAGAACAGTGGCCGCCAGACTTAAGAACAATGGCCGCCAGAGTTAAGAACAATGGCCGCCAGAGTTAAGAACAATGGCAACCAGACTTAAGGCAATTGTCCGCCAGAGTTAAGAACAGTGGCCGCCAGAGGTAAGAACAGTCGCCGTCAGAGTTAAGAATAGCGACCGCCAGAGTTAAGGACAGCGGCATTAGAGTTAAGAACAGCTGCCGCCAGAGTTAAGAAAAGCGGCCGCCAGAGTTAAGAACAGTTGCTTCCAGAGTTAAGAACAGTTGTCGCTAGAGTTAAGAACAATGGCCGCCAGAGTTAAGACCATTGGCCGAGAGACTTAAGAACAGCGGCCGCCAGATTTAAGAACAGTGGACGCCAGAGTTAAGAACAATGTCTGCAAGACTTAAGAACAGCGGCCGCCAGTGTTAAAAACAGCGGCCGTCAGAGTTAAGAACAGCCGCCGCCAGAGTTAAGAACAGCGGACGCCAGAGTTAAGAACAGCAGACGCCAGAGTTAAGAACAGCAGACGCCAGAGTTAAGAACAGCAGACGCCAGAGTCAAGATCATTGGCCGCCAGAGTTAAGAACAACGGCAGCCAGAGTTAGGAACAACGGCCGCCAGAGTTAAGAACAGCTTCAGCCAGAGTTAAGAACAGTTGCCGCCAGAGTTAAGAACAGCAGCCGCCATAGTTAAGAACAACGGACGCCAGAGTTAAGAACATCGGCCACCAGAGTTAAGAGGAGTGGCCGCCAGAGTTAAGAACAGTAGCCGCCAGATTTAAGAACAGTGGCCGCCAGAGTTAAGAACAGTGGCTGCAAGTCTTAAGAACAGCGGCCGCCAGAGTTAAGAACAGTGGAGGTTATCTTGAGATGATTTCGGGGCTTTTTTTAGTGTCCCCGCGGCCCGGTCCTCGACCAGGCCTCCACCCCCAGGAAGCAGTCCGTGACAGCTGACTAACACCCTGGAACCTATTTTACTGCTAGGTAACAGGGTGAAAGAAACTCTGTCTATTGTTTCTCGCTGGTGCCTGGGATCGAACCCAGGACCACAGGATCACAAGCACAGCGTGCTGTCCGCTCGGCCGACCGGCTCCCGCCAGAGTTAAAAACAGTGGCCGCCAGAGTTAAGAACAGCGGACGCCAGAGTTAAGAACATTAGCCGCCAGAGTTAAGAACAGCGGCTGCCAGGGTGAAGAACAGTGGCAGCTCGAGTGAAGAACATTGGCCGCCAGAGTTACGAACAGAGGTCGCCAGAATTAAGAGCAGTGGCCGCCAAAGTTAAGAACAGAGGCCGCACGAGTTTTGAACAGTGGCCGTTAGAGTTAAGAACAGTGGCCGCCAGAGTTAAGAAAAGTGGCCGCCAAAGTTAAGAACAGTGGCGGCAAAAGTTAGGAACAGTGGCCGAAAGAGTTAAGAACAGTGGCCGCATTATTTAAGAACAGTGGCCGCCAGAGTTAAGAACAGTGGCCGTCAGAGTTAAGAACAGTAGCCGAACGAGTTAAGAACAGTGGCCGCCAGAGTTAAGAACAGTAGCCGAACGAGTTAAGAACAGTGGCCGCAAGAGTTAAGAACAGGAGCCTCCAGAGTTAAGAACCGTGGCCGCCAGAGTTAAGAACAATGGCCCCCAGGGGTAAGAAATCTATCCGCCAGAGTTAAGAACAGTGGCCACCAGAGTATTGAACAGTTGCCACCAGAGTAAAGAACAGTGGCTGTCAGAGTTAAGAACAGTAGCTGCCAGAGTTAAGAACAATGGCCGCCAGAGTAAAGAACATTGATCACCAGATTTAAGAACAGTTGCCGCCAGAGTTAAGAACAGTGGCCGCCAGAGTTAAGAACAGTTGCCGCCAGAGTTAAGAACAGTGGTCGCCAGAGTTAAGAACAGTGGCCGCATTAGTTAAGAACAGTGGCCGCCTGAGTTAAGAACAGTGAGCACAATAATTAAGAACAGTGGGTTAAGAACAGTTGCCACCAGAGAAAAGAACATCGGCTGTCAGAGTTAAGAACAGTGGTCACCAGAGTTAAGAACAGTGGCCGCCAGATTTAAGAACAGTGGCCGCCAGAGTTAAGAACAGTGGCCGCCAGCGTTACGAACAGAGGCCGCCAAAGTTAAGAACAGTGGGCGCCAGAATTAAGAACAGTGACCGTAAGATTTAAGAACAGTGGCCGCCAGAGTTAAGAACAGTGGCCGCCAGAGTTAAGAACAGTAGCCGCCAAAGTTAAGAACAGTGGCCGCCAGAGTTAAGAACAGTGGCCTCAATAGTTAAGAACAGTGACCGCCAGAGTTAAGAACAGTGGCCGCCAGAGTTAAGAACAGTAGCCGCCAGAGTTAAGAACAGTAGCCGAAAGAATTAAGAATAGTGGCCGCCAGAGATAAGAACAGGGGCTTCCAGAGTTAAGAACCGTGGCCGCCAGAGTTAAGAACAATGGCCCCCATAGGTAAGAACTCTGTCCGCCAGAGTTAAGAACAGTGGCCACCAGAGTAAAGAACAGTTGCCATCAGATTAAGGAACAGTGGCTGTCAGAGTTAAGAACAGTGGGTGCCAGAGTTAAGAACAGTGACCATCAGAGTTAAAGAAGAGTGGCCGCCAGAGTTAAGAACAGTGACCATCAGAGTTAAAGAAGAGTGGCCGCCAGAGTTAAGAACATTGATCTCCAGATTTAAGAACAGTTGCCGCCAGATTTAAGAATAATGGCCACCAGAGTTTAGAACAGTTGCCGGCAGAGTTAAGAACAGTGGCTGCCAGAGTTAAGAACAGTGGCCGCCAAAGTAAAGAACAGTGCACACCAGTGTTAAGGATAGTGGCCACCAGAGTTAAGAACAGCAGCCGCTAGATTTAAGATCAGTGACCACCAGAGTTAAGAACAGTGGCTGCCAGAGTTAAGAACAGTGGCTGCCAGAGTTAAGAAAAGTGGCCGTCAGAGTTAAGAACATAACCGCCAAGGTTAAGAACAGTTGCCACCAGAGTAAAGAACAGTGGCTGTCAGAGTTAAGAACAGTTGCTGCCAGAGTTAAGAACAGTGTCCGCCAGAGTGAAGAACAGTGGCCGCAATAGTTAAGAACAGTTACCGCCAGAGTTAAGAACAGTTACCGCCAGAGTTAAGAACAGTTACCGCCATAGTTAAGAACAGTGGCTGCCAGAGTTAAGAAATGTTACCGCCAGAGTTAAGCACAGTTTCCGCCAGAGTTAAGAACAGTTACCGCCAGAGTTAAGAACAGTTACCGCCAGAGTTAAGAACAGTTACCGCCATAGTTAAGAACAGTGGCTGCCAGAGTTAAGAACAGTTACCGCCAGAGTTAAGAACAGTTTCCGCCAGAGTTAAGAACAGTGGCTGCCAGAGTTAAGAACAGTTGCCGCCAGAGTTAAGAACAGTTTCCGCCAGAGTTAAGAACAGTGGCTGCCACAGTTAAGAACAGTGGCGGCCAGAGTTAAGAACAGTTACCGCCAGAGTTAAGAACTGTCGCTGCCAGATTTAGGAACAGTTGCCGCCAGATTTAAGAACAGTGGCCGCCAGAGTTAAGAACAGTTTCCGCCAGAGTTAAGAACAGTGGCTCCCAGAGTTAAGAACAGTGGCGGCCAGAGTGAAGAACAGTGGCCACCAGAGTTAAGAACAGTTGCCGCCAGAGTTAAGAACAGTTTCCGCTAGAGTTAAGAACAGTGGCTGCCAGAGTTAAGAACAGTGGCGGTCAGAGTGAAGAACAGTGGCTGCCAGATTTAAGAACATTTGCCGCCAGAGTTAAGAACAGTTGCCGCCAGAGTTAAGAACAGTTTCCGCCAGAGTTAAGAACAGTGGCTGCCAGAGTTAAGAACAGTGGCTGCCAGAGTAAAGAACAGTGGCCGCAATAATGAAGAAAAGTGGCCGCCAGAGGTAAGAACAGTGGCCGCCAGAGGTAAGAACAGTTGCCGCCAGAGTTAAGAACAGTGTCTGCCAGAGTTAAGAACAGTTGCTGCCAGAGGTAAGAACAGTTGCCGCCAGAGTTAAGAACAGTTGCTGCCAGAGTTAAGAACAGTGTCTACCAGAGTTAAGATCAGTTGCCGCCAGAGTTAAGAACAGTGTCTGCCAGAGTTAAGATCAGTTGCCGCCAGAGTTAAGAACAGTGTCTGCCAGAGTTAAGAACAGTTGCCGCCAGAGTTAAGAACAGTGTCTGCCAGAGTTAAGATCAGTTGCCGCCAGAGTTAAGAACAGTGGCGGCCAGAGTTAAGAACAGTGGCGGCCAGAGTTAAGAACAGTGGCGGCTAGAGTGTGCTGGTGTTGGGTGTTGATTCTTCGCAAGAGTATTTACCACTAAGAGCAGCGTGGGTGTCCCAGCAGCAGGGTGGGGGCGAGGCAGCTTCCTCAGCCACCACTCCACACGGTCACGACCCGCCAGCCTCGCCACGTCCACAGGTGTGTCTCCGTCCATGTTCCTGGCGCGAGGGTCGAGGCCGGCCACCACCAAGCACTGTGTTGCCTCCAGACCTCCGCCCCTCGCTGCCTCGTGTAGTGCTGTCTCCCCGTGCTTGTCTACAGCGTGACGGTCACACCCGGCAGCTGTCAGCAACACCTGCACAACATCTGTGTGGTTACCTACGGCAGCATAGTGCAGTGGTGACCGACCATAATCGTCCCGAGAGTCAGGGTCAGCGCCAGCACCAAGTAGCATCACCATACACGACTCCTTACCAAGCTGCGCTGTCACATGTAGTGCGGTCATACCTGTAACACCGGTTATGTTGAGTCTTACATACAGCATTCACAAACATGCTTAAACTCTTCATAATACAACATACTGCAGCATGTGTTGCGGTTCTCACCATCAAGACCCCTGGCCTGCAGGTGAGCCTGGGCGCTGAGCAGCTGCCTCACTATCTGGTCATGACCCCAGCTAGCCGCCCAGTGTAAAAGTGTGATGGAGGTCGTCCCTGAAACCTCCTCAAGGAGTCCCGCCGCCAGCAGGTGAGGCACCAGGTGAGTGTGACCACTCCTAGCTGCCACGCTCAACATGTAGCATGACTCTTGGGTAAGAGGGTCCTCCACCGTGACGGAGGTGTCAGCACCCAGGGCGAGGGCGGCCAACACCAGCGCCTGGTCACCACTAACGACTCCCGCCACCAGGGCCTGCAGCATGACAATGGTCACTGTTAACGGTGCAGGAGATAATGATGTTAACCAATTAAACACATTACCATTAACAACCTAACGACAAACTTCATGACAAGAGCCCATTACTGCAAAAATATAAAGAAATAAAGCAATGCGGCCAGAAATCATCTTGACAGCCAGTTTACAGTTATATTAAATGATCGTCCAATCTTCGACCACCTTAAGCAAAGACCAACAATCAAGTGGCCACTTTATGCGTCAGACCAGTCAGAAACAGTCAAAGTTTCCAAGTTATATAGGACCTGAGTCAACAATATAAGGTCAGGACTAAGACAGGAAGCCGGGGGCTTGTTATGGATCCTAATAAACTTCCTGAAGTCCATTTTGAGCTTTATAGCCTCGGTGGATAAGTAGTTTCGTGTATTATTACACAAAACAACGAACAATCACCTCCAAAGTAATCATAAAACTGCTGCCTCATGTGAAGTGCGTTATCAGTTTATTTTTGTTCAGTAATATGAGTGTCAGTGAGACCAGCCTTAATGTTCTCTGTACACAGTTGTTGGTCTTGAAGCTCTCAGTGTTTCCTTACATGACAGTTGACTTTGTTCTGGGATGACAGTCGCCCATGTTTGTGACGCCTTCATGCTTAGCTACTGTAGTCCAGCCGGGGCATCACATGGCTACTGTACTCCACTCGGGGCATCTCATGGCTACTGTACTCCAGGCAGGGAATCACATGACTACTGTAGTCCAGGCAGGGAATCACATGGCTACTGTAGTCCAGGCAGGGCATCACATGGCTACTGTAGTCCATGCGGGGCATCACATGGCTACTGTAGTTCAGACAGGGCATCACATGGCTACTGTAGTCCAGGCGGGGAATCACATGGCTACTGTAGTCTAGGCGGGCCCTCACATGGCTACTGTAGTCCAGCCAGGGCATCACATGGCTACTGTAGTCAAAGCGGGGCATCACATGGCTACTGTAGTCCACGCAGAGCATCACATGGCTACTGTAGTCCAGGCGGGGCAACACATGGCTACTGTAGTCAAAGCGGGGCATCACATAACTACTGTAGTCCAGGCAGGGAATCAAATGGCTACTGTAGTCCAGGCAGGTATCACATGGCTACTGTAGTCCAGGCGGGACATCACTTGCCTACTGTAGTCCAGGCGGGGCATCACATGGCTATTGTAGTCAAGCGGGGCATCACATAACTACTGTAGTCAAGGCGGGGCATCACATGGCTACTGTAGTCCTGGCGGGGCATCACATGGCTACTGTAGTCCAGGCGGGGCATCACATGGCAACTGTAGTCCAGTCGGGGCATCACATGGCTACTGTAGTCCAAGCGGGGCATCACATGGCTACTGTAGTTCAGGCGGGGCATCAAATGGCTACTGAAGTCCAGACAGGGCATCACATGGCTACTGTAGTCCAGGCGGGGCATCACACGGCTACTGAAGTCCAAGCGGGGCATCACATGACTACTGTAGTCCAGGCTGGGCATCACATGGCTACTGTAGTCCAAGCGGGGCATCACATAGCTCTTGTAGTCCAGGCGGGGCATCACATGGCTACTGTAGTTCAGACAGGGCATCACATGGCTACTGTTGTCCAGGCGGGGCATCACATGACTACTGTAGTCCAGGCGGGGCATCACATGACTACTGTAGTCCAGCCAGGGCATCATATGGCTACTGTAGTCCAAGCGGGGCATCACATGGCTACTGTAGTCTACGCCGGGCATCACATGGCTACTGTAGTCCAGGCGGGGCATCACATGGCTACTGTAGTCTACGCCGGGCATCACATGGCTACTGTAGTCTACGCCGGGCATCACATGGCTACTGTAGTCCAGGCGGGGCATCACATGGCTACTGTAGTCTACGCCGGGCATCACATGGCTACTGTAGTCTACGCCGGGCATCACATGGCTACTGTAGTCCAGGCGGGGCATCACATGGCTACTGTAGTCCAGTCGGGGCATCACATGGCTACTGTAGTCCAAGCGGGGCATCGCATGGCTACTGTAGTCCAGGCGGGGCATCACATGATTACTGTAGTCCAGGCGGGGCATCACATGGCTACTGTAGTCCAGGGGGAGCATCACATGGCTATTGGAGTCCAGACGGGGCATCACATGGCTACTGTAGTCCAGGCAGGGCATCACATGGCTACTGTAGTCCAGGCAGGGCATCACATGGCTACTGTAGTTCAGCCAGGGCATCACATGGCTACTGTAGTCTAGGCGGGGCATCACATGACTACTGTAGTCAAAGCGGGGCATCACATGGCTACTGTAGTTCAGACAGGGCATCACATGGCTACTGTAGTCCATGCGGGGCATCACATGGCTACTGTAGTTCAGACAGGGCATCACATGGCTACTGTAGTCCATGCGGGGCATCACATGGCTACTGTAGTTCAGACAGGGCATCACATGGCTACTGTAGTCCAGCCAGGGCATCATATGGCTACTGTAGTCCAGGTGGGGCATCACATGACTACTGTAGTCCAGCCAGGGCATCATATGGCTACTGTAGTCCAAGCGAGGCATAACATTGCTACTGAAGTCCAGACGGGGCATCACATGGCTACTGTAGTCCAGCCAGGGCATCACATGGCTACTGTAGTTCAGCCAGGGCATCACATGGCTACTGTAGTCTAGGCCGGGCATCACATGGCTACTGTAGTCCAGGCGGGGCATCACATGGCTACTGTAGTCATGGCGGGGCATAACATTGCTACTGAAGTTCAGACGGGGCATCACATGGCTACTTTAGTCCAAGCGGGGCATCGCATGGCTACTGTATTCCAGGCGGGGCATCACATGATTACTGTAGTCCAGGCGGGGCATCACATGGCTACTGTAGTCCAGGCAGGGCATCACATGGCTACTGTAGTTCAGCCAGGGCATCACATGGCTACTGTAGTCTAGGCGGGGCATCACATGACTACTGTAGTCAAAGCGGGGCATCACATAACTACTGTAGTCCAGGCAGGGAATCAAATGGCTACTGTAGTCCAGGCGGGGCATCACATGGCTACTGTCGTCCAGCCAGGGCATCACATGGCTACTGTAG
This sequence comes from Procambarus clarkii, assembly GCF_040958095.1. NCBI lineage: Eukaryota > Metazoa > Arthropoda > Malacostraca > Decapoda > Cambaridae > Procambarus > Procambarus clarkii. The sequence continues at coordinate 10,816,622 of NC_091152.1, forward strand.
TCCATGCGGGGCATCACATGGCTACTGTAGTTCAGACAGGGCATCACATGGCTACTGAAGTCCAGGCGGGGCATCACATGGCTACTGTAGTCCATGCGGAGCATCACATGGCTACTGTAGTCCAGGCGGGGCATCACTTGGCTACTCTAGTCCAGGCGGGGCATCACATGGCTATTGTGATGATGTGTACAGGAATCTGTACACCTGTTGATTGATGGTTGAGAGGCGGGACCAAAGAGCCAGAGCTCAACCCCCGCAAACACAACTAGGTGAGTACACACACACACACACACACACACACACACACACACACACACACACACACACACACACACACACACACACACACACACACACACACACACACACACACACACACAGGTAGTAGGCCATCGACGGTAGGAGAGACACGCGATTAGCGAGGCCCGCGGAAATTCGTCAATTTCTCGGGACATTGAAGGATTATTGAGGCTAGATCATAGTATTTGGTCTCTCGCAGTGTTTAGCTACCAGGGTGCTACATAGCATAGTCATATCGCTAGCGATAGTGCGAAAAAAACAAAGTTTAGGTAGTGGAATCACCGGTGCATGGTGCATACAGTGTGGAGGACCGAGTAGTGACCTGACCTGACCTGACCTGACGGCCAGGTGGGACGGCCCGCCGTGGAACTACTGTGTTTGTTGGGTGGTGACTGTGACTCCAGAGATTTGTGTAGAAAAGAATCGACATCGTCAATCTACTAGCACTTAGAGAATCACCAAGTGGAAAGGCGACGACGGAGCACCATCGTCAACCATACATCATCATTACTCATCTAGTTGTGTGAGCGGGAAACATACTGGTATGTACCCCCTCTCTGGTCAAGTAATCAGGTGTACAGTGTGAGGTAAAATATTATCAAATTCTTGTTCAAGATAGTATATATATTTAAAATCTCGGTGTGGCTCATTCTGGGTAGAAGTTTCCGCTTCCGTGAACTAGTGACACACGCACGCACACGCACGCACGCACGCACTCAAGCCCACGTACGTATGCACGCACACACACACGCACACACAGGCTAGAAGGGATTAACACCTTTCGTGGAAAGGAGATAAAACCTCTCATAATCCACCCCCTCTCTTACCTGCTGTAAGCTGAACACCTCACCTCCTAGTAACCCCATCCCAAGCGCACACACGTTCTCTCTCTCTCTCTCTCTCTCTCTCTCTCTCTCTCTCTCTCTCTCTCTCTCTCTCTCTCTCTCTCTCTCTCTCTCTCTCTCTCTCTCTCTCTGTCTCTCTCTCTCTCTCTTATTCTCTCTCTCTCTTATTCGCTCTCTCTTGCTCTCTTTTGCTCTCTCTCTCTTGCTCTCTTGCTCTCTCTCTCTCTCTCTTGCTCTCTCTCTGTCTTGACAAGGGGCAAAATGGCAGGAGGCTGCAACAGGGACACGGGAAGCAGCCAGGGAGATCAAACAAAGGAATTGCTAACCCAAGTTCTGGAGGAATTCAGGAGGGAGATGAATGAAATGAGGATTACAATTAACAATCTGCAAAGTGAGCTAGCATCAGCAAGGGAGGAGATCAAATCTCTCACAGAGAAAAATAAAGAGACCGAGCATCAGATTATCATCCAAAGGGAAGGTGGGAATGTTACATTGGAAGGAAATGCCTCTGTACATGATACATTTGCGGATATACTGAAAAAGAGCTCAGAAGCAATGGACACAGTGAGGGAGGTAGCGATGCAAGCATGAGCTACGTCACAGGAAGCAGCAAGGTGCACCACTCAACTGCTAGAGAGAAAAAGATCAGTGGTAGTTGTAGGCATCAAAGAACAGGAAGGATCCAACAGGCAAGAATGTAATGGCAAGGATAGAGAGGCAGTACATGGGCTACTGAAGGGGTTACAGATGGAAGGGGCTGTACATAACATTGAGAAGGTTTTCAGGTTGGGCTGGTACAACAAGGACAGAAACCAACTTGTAAAGGTGGTGTTTACAAACGAAACCACGAAGGAGGACATTCTCGAAAGGAAGAGTCGTCTGCAGCATATGGAGGGATACAAAAAATTATTCCTGCAGAGGGACAGGACGAAGGAGGAGAGAGCCAGGGCAGCAGAGGCAGGGAGGAAGCGCAGGGAGAGAGGAGCAAACCAGGAAATCACAGCCCTCAACACAACAGTCCAAGAGACAAGAGGAGAACCCAAAAACCCAGCATCCCAGCAACACCAGAGGGGAAATCAACACCACCCACCCCCTCTGCATAGAAACCCTCCCTTCCCCTCACCCTACCTGCCCCCACCCAACCCTCCCTCCCCCCCACCCCATTCTGACCCTGACACCCCTTCCCCATTCTCATCATGTCCCCCCTCCCACCTTTTCCCCCCCTGTCCCCCCTCCCCCTTCATCCCATACCCTCCCTATCCCTCCTCCCCCTCACCCCGTATCCTCCATGCCCCCCTACCTCCTTAACCCACACCCTACCTGTCCCCCCTTCCCTTAAACTCCCACCCCCCACCCCAAAATCCTCTGAGACCCTGCAAACCACCTCACAGATCCTCTCACCCACGGAACAGCTTCCCACACCAGCAGAATGCTTGCCAAGAAAGGGACATGAAAATGAACAGAAGAAAGTGAGCTTCAAGGCGATGTACACTAACATAGATGGGATTTCAAATAAAACAAGTGAACTTGGAGAATGGGCACTAGAAAAGTTAACGAAAATCATAACAAACGCAGTGTTTCCACACGGCTACTATGTAGTGAGGAAAGAGAGAGAAGGGAGAGGAGGAGGTGGAAAAGCTCTGCTACTAAGAGAAGGTTGGAGTTTCGAAGAGATGGTAATTCAGAACTGTGAAGGTTTCTGTGACTACATATCAGGAACCATAGCAACTGGAGGACAGAAAATTTTAACAGTAGTCATATATAACCCCCCATCGAATGACAGAAGACCCAGACAGGAATATGATAGAAACAACTTGGCCACCATCAATATAATAGAGAGAGCAGCTTCTGTGGCTAGCAGGAACGGATCCAAACTTCTAATCATGGGAGACTTCAACCATGGGAAGATTGATTGGGGGAATAGAGACCCACATGGAGGCCCAGACACATGGAGAGCTAAGCTGCTGGATGTGGCAACCAGAAACTTTCCAAGTCAACACGTCAAGGGACCGACAAGAATGAGAGGAGGGGATGAACCAGCCTTGCTTGATCTGATATTTACCCTAAATGAGTCGGATATAAGGGAAGTTAAGTTATGCTCACTCCCTTGGGAATGAGTGATCATAGTGTATTGAGCTTTGAGTACCTGGTTGAGCTAGGAATTATCACCCCCAAAAAAGAACTGGAAACCAAAGGGCTGGCGTACCGAAAGGGAAACTATGAGGAAATGAATAAATTCCTATGGGATATACATTGAGACACAGAACTCGGAACCAAGTCCGTACAAGACATGATGGACTATGTCACCCAAAAATGTAAGGAGGCTGTAAGCAGGTTTGTCCCAGCCCGACAGGAAAAAACAGAGAAGCAAAGGAAGAATCCGTGGTTTAATAAGGAATGTATGAAAGCAAAGGAGCTGAACAAAAGGGCATGGAGGAACTTCCGTAATAACAGAACACCAGAAAGTAGAGAGAGATACCAGAGAACCAGGAACGAGTATGTCAGTGTGAGAAGAGCAGCTGAGAAAAGGTATGAAAATGATATAGCTAATAAAGCCAAGACCGAACCAAAGCTACTACACAGTCACATCAGGAGGAAGACAACAGTGAAGGAACAGGTGATGAAACTTAGGGTGGGCGAGGACAGGTACACAGAGAATGACAAAGAGGTGTGTGAAGAACTCAACAAAAGGTTCCAGGAGGTCTTTACAATAGAACAGGGAGATGTCGCAGCGCTAGAAGAGGTGGCAGCAAACCAGGTGACCTTGGATAGGTTCGAAATTACAAGAGATGAGGCCAAGAAGCACCTATTGGAGCTGGATGTGAGAAAAGTTGTTGGGCCGGATGGAATCTCGCCATGGGTATTGAAAGAGTGTGCAGGAGCACTTTGCCTACCACTCTCCATAGAGTATAGTAGGTCACTGGAAACGGGGGACCTCCCAGAAATATGGAAGACTGCTAATGTAGTACCAATATACAAAAAGGGTGACAGACAAGAGGCACTGAACTACAGGCCAGTGTCCTTAACTTGTATACCATGCAAGGTGATGGAGAAGATTGTGAGAAAAAACCTAGTAACACATCTGGAGAGAAGAGACTTCGTGACAACCCATCAACATGGGTTCAGGGAGGGTAAATCTTGCCTTACAGGAATGATAGAATTCTACTATCAGGTGACAAAGATTAAACAAGAAAGAGAAGGGTGGGCGGACTGCATTTTTTTGGACTGTCGGAAAGCCTTTGACACAGTACCCCATAAAAGGTTGATGCATAAGCTGGAGAAACAGGCAGGAGTAACTGGTAGGGCGCTCCAGTGGATAAGGGAGTACCTAAACAATAGGAAGCAGAGAGTTACAGTGCGCGGTGAAACCTCAGACTGGCGTGAAGTCACCAGTGGAATCCCACAGGGCTCTGTACTTGGACCTATCCTGTTTCTGATATACGTTAATGATCTCCCAGAGGGTATAGACTCATTCCTCTCAATGTTTGCTGACGACGCCAAAATTATGAGAAGGATTAAGACAGAGGAGGACAGCTTGAGGCTTCAAGAAGACCTGGACAAGCTGCAGGAATGGCCGAACAAATGGCTGTTAGAGTTTAATCCAAGCAAATGTAATGTAATGAAGATAGTGGTAGGAAGCAGGAGACCAGATACAAGGTATCACTTGGGAGATGAAATACGTCAAGAGTCCGAGAGAGAGAAAGACCTGGGGGTTGATATCACGCCAGACCTGTCCCCTGAAGCTCATATCAAGAGGATAACAGCAGCAGCTTATGCCAGGTTGGCTAACATAAGAACGGCCTTTAGAAACTTGTGTAAGGAATCTTTCAGAACATTATATACAACATATGTCAGACCAGTCCTGGAGTATGCGGCACCAGCATGGAGTCCATATCTAGTCAAGCATAAGACTAAACTGGAAAAGGTTCAAAGGTTTGCCACCAGACTAGTACCCGAGCTGAGAGGTATGAGCTACGGGGAGAGACTACGGGAATTAAACCTCACTTCGTTGGAAGACAGAAGAGTTTGGGGGCACATGATCACCACATTCAAGATCCTCAAGGGAATCGACAGGGTTGATAAAGACAGGCTGTTTAACACAAGGGGCATACGCACTAGGGGACACAGGTGGAAACTGAGTGCCCAAATAAGCCACAGAGATATTAGAAAGAACTTTTTTAGTGTCAGAGTGGTTGACAAATGGAATGCATTAGGAAGTGATGTGGTGGAGGCTGACTCCATACACAGTTTCAGTGTAGATATGATAGAGCCCAATAGGCTCAGGAACCTGTACACCTGCTGATTGACAGTTGAGAGGCGGGACCAAAGAGCCAGAGCTCAACCCCCGCAAGCACAACTAGGTAAGTACAACTAGGTGAGTACACACACACACACACACACATATACACTCACACGGGGGGTATGAGTGTATGTATCCCTAGTTCACTCCTTAATTTCGAAGTCATTAATTTGTGTTCCCTGTTAGTTAAAACTATATCTAAAATATTTTTATTTATACTAAGAAAATAAAATATGATGGGCACTAACACATCATGCAACGGTCTTCAACACCAACAATGTTGGGGACTTTAACACATCATGCAACGGTCTTCAACACCAACAATGTTGGGGACTTTAACACATCATGCAACGGTCTTCAACACCAACAATGCTGGGGACTTTAACACATCATGCAACGGTCTTCAACACCAACAATGCTGGGGACTTTAACACATCATGCAGTGGTCTTCAACACCAACAATGCTGGGGACTTTAACACATCATGCAGTGGTCTTCAACACCAACAATGCTGGGGACTTTAACACATCATGCAGTGGTCTTCAACACCAACAATGTTGGGGACTTTAACACATCATGCAACGGTCTTCAACACCAACAATGTTGGGGACTTTAACACATCATGCAGTGGTCTTCAACACCAACAATGTTGGGGACTTTAACACATCATGCAACGGTCTTCAACACCAACAATGTTGGGGACTTTAACACATCATGCAGTGGTCTTCAACACCAACAATGTTGGGGACTTTAACACATCATGCAACGGTCTTCAACACCAACAATGTTGGGGACTTTAACACATCATGCAGTGGTCTTCAACACCAACAATGTTGGGGACTTTAACACATCATGCAACGGTCTTCAACACCAACAATGTTGGGGACTTTAACACATCATGCAACGGTCTTCAACACCAACAATGCTGGGGACTTTAACACATCATGCAACGGTCTTCAACACCAACAATGCTGGGGACTTTAACACATCATGCAGTGGTCTTCAACACCAACAATGCTGGGGACTTTAACACATCATGCAGTGGTCTTCAACACCAACAATGCTGGGGACTTTAACACATCATGCAGTGGTCTTCAACACCAACAATGTTGGGGACTTTAACACATCATGCAACGGTCTTCAACACCAACAATGTTGGGGACTTTAACACATCATGCAGTGGTCTTCAACACCAACAATGTTGGGGACTTTAACACATCATGCAACGGTCTTCAACACCAACAATGTTGGGGACTTTAACACATCATGCAGTGGTCTTCAACACCAACAATGTTGGGGACTTTAACACATCATGCAACGGTCTTCAACACCAACAATGTTGGGGACTTTAACACATCATGCAGTGGTCTTCAACACCAACAATGTTGGGGACTTTAACACATCATGCAACGGTCTTCAACACCAACAATGCTGGGGACTTTAACACATCATGCAGCGGTCTTCAACACCAACAATGCTGGGGACTTTAACACATCATGCAACGGTCTTCAACACCAACAATGCTGGGGACTTTAACACATCATGCAGTGGTCTTCAACACCAACAATGCTGGGGACTTTAACACATCATGCAGTGGTCTTCAACACCAACAATGCTGGGAACTTTAACACATCATGCAGTGGTCTTCAACACCAACAATGCTGGGGACTTTAACACATCATGCAGTGGTCTTCAACACCAACAATGCTGGGGACTTTAACACATCATGCAGTGGTCTTCAACACCAACAATGCTGGGGACTTTAACACATCATGCAGTGGTCTTCAACACCAACAATGCTGGGGACTTTAACACATCATGCAGCGGTCTGCAACACCAACAATGCTGGGGACTTTAACACATCATGCAGTGGTCTTCAACACCAACAATGCTGGGGACTTTAACACATCATGCAGCGGTCTTCAACACCAACAATGCTGGGGACTTTAACACATCATGCAGAGGTCTTCAACACCAACAATGGAAGGAATGACATCAGAGGATGGCTCCTGTTCAATCTAATGACAACAATTTATATGCCCCCCAATGTAATAATATTAATTAAAAAATCTTAAATATTTTAAGTGTTACAAATTGATTAGATTTTTACATTATTATAAGTAATATGTCCCATTTCCTGTATGACATTTGATGAAAATACATTTACGATTGTATGAACAGAGAGGAAAGTGTAGTAAGAGCTGAGAGTTACTTACCTGTGTGGCCTTGTCTCGTCTCCTGGCCCCAGTGTGGTCCATCTCCTGACGACTACTGTCAGTGTGGCGTCTCCTGGCCCCAGTGTGGTCCATCTCCTGACAACTACTGTCAGTAAGACGCCAGGACCACTGACAACTACTGTCAGTAAGACGCCAGGACCACTGACAACTACTGTCAGTAAGACGCCAGGAACACTGACAACTACTATCAGTAAGACGCCAGGACCACTGACAACTACTATCAGTAAGACGCCAGGACCACTGACAACTACTGTCAGTAAGACGCCAGGACCACTGACAACTACTATCAGTAAGACGCCAGGACCACTGACAACTACTGTCAGTAAGACGCCAGGACCACTGACAACTACTGTCAGTAAGACGCCAGGATCACTGACAACTACTGTCAGTAAGACGCCAGGACCACTGACAACTACTGTCAGTAAGATGCCAGGACCACTGACAACTACTGTCAGTAAGACGCCAGGACCACTGACAACTACTGTCAGTAAGACGCCAGGACCACTGACAACTACTGTCAGTAAGACGCCAGGACCACTGACAACTACTGTCAGTAAGGCGCCAGGACCACTCCGTCCACTGTCTCTGACGATCTTCTGGGATCAACTGTCAGCTGCTGCTGATGTACGGGTCAGCATAGCCAGCCTGCTCCACTGTCACCAGCTGCTGATAGATCTGTACACAAAGCCCCAATAGTTATCAGCAAAGGTCACCAGACCCTCACTAGTTATCAACACAGGTCAGCAGAGCCTCACTAGTCATCATCACAGGTCACCAGAGCCTCACTAGTCATCATCACAGGTCACCAGAGCCTCACTAGTCATCATCACAGGTCAACAGAGCCTCACTAGTCATCATCACAGGTCAACAGAGCCTCAGTAGTCATCATCACAGGTCAACAGAGCCTCAGTAGTCATCATCACAGGTCACCAGAGCCTCACTAGTCATCATCACAGGTCACCAGAGCCTCACTAGTCATCATCACAGGTCAACAGAGCCTCACTAGTCATCATCACAGGTCAACAGAGCCTCAGTAGTCATCATCACAGGTCAACAGAGCCTCACTAGTCATCAACACAGGTCAACAGAGCCTCACTAGTCATCATCACAGGTCAACAGAGCCTCACTAGTCATCATCACAGGTCAACAGAGCCTCACTAGTCATCATCACAGGTCAACAGAGCCTCACTAGTCATCATCACAGGTCAACAGAGCCTCACTAGTCATCATCACAGGTCAACAGAGCCTCACTAGTCATCCTCACAGGTCAACAGAGCCTCAGTAGTCATCATCACAGGTCAACAGAGCCTCACTAGTCATCAACACAGGTCAACAGAGCCTCACTAGTCATCATCACAGGTCAACAGAGCCTCACAAGTCATCATCACAGGTCAACAGAGCCTCACTAGTCATCAACACAGGTCAACAGAGCCTCACTAGTCATCATCACAGGTCAACAGAGCCTCACTAGTCATCATCACAGGTCAACAGAGCCTCAGTAGTCATCATCACAGGTCAACAGAGCCTCACTAGTCATCATCACAGGTCAACAGAGCCTCATTAGTCATCATCACAGGTCAACAGAGCCTCAGTAGTCATCATCACAGGTCAACAGAGCCTCACTAGTCATCATCACAGGTCACCAGACCCTCACTAGTTATCAACACAGGTCAACAGAGCCTCATTAGTCATCATCACAGGTCAACAGTGCTTCAGTAGTCATCAACACAAGTCAACAGAGCCTCACTAGTCATCAACACAGGTCAACAGACGCTCACTAGTTATCAACACATGTCAACAGAGCCTCACTAGTCATCAACACAGGTCAACAGAGCCTCACTAGTCATCAACACAGGTCAACAGAGCCTCACTAGTCATCGACACAAGTCAACAGACCCTCACTAGTTATCAAGAAAGGTCAACAGAGCCTCACTAGTCATCAACACAGGTCAACAGAGCCTCACTAGTCATCGACACAAGTCAACAGAGCCTCACTAGTTATCAAGAAAGGTCTACAGAGCCTCACTAGTCATCAACACAGGTCAACAGAGCCTCACTAGTCATCAACACAGGTCAACAGAGCCTCACTAGTCATCGACACAGGTCAACAGAGCCTCACTAGTTATCAAGAAAGGTCAACAGAGCCTCACTAGTCATCAACACAGGTCAACAGAGCCTCACTAGTCATCGACACAGGTCAACAGAGCCTCACTAGTCATCGACACAGGTCAACAGAGCCTCACTAGTTATCAACACAGGTCAACAGAGCCTCACTAGTCATCAACACAGGTCAACAGAGCCTCACTAGTCATCAACACAGGTCAACAGAGCCTCACTAGTAATCACTCACAAGTTAACTAAGTCAACGCCAGTGCTGGTGCTGGCTAACCCTGGCCCGTTATCACTGATACTGGCTGTGTTGCAGCGCCACAGTTATCTGTTGTTATCATTAGTACCTCATGATAACAGTTGCTGGTCGCTACAGTCTACTACCGCCACATTACTATGAACAATGTTCTTAGTTAAATATATAAGACAAAAGTCACTCCAGATTATGTTAATGTTGTCCTTAACGTGTTCCCAACATTCCAGCAACATCCAAACGTGTTTTTACACGATTACGTATCGGTGTTCCGGCATTATGAGACGATAAGGAGGCTGGCTTGAGCTCCTTCCTCGTTACTACTGGCTCCTGGCCTCGCTGGTCTGGTGGTGACAGTCCCAACACCATTATTGTGGTGCAAGATTGTTGGTGCAGCAGTTGAGTGTGGGAATAATATTGTAGTGGTGCAAGATTGTTGGTGCAGCAGTTGAGTGTGGGAATACTATTGTAGTGGTGCAAGATTGTTGATGCAGCAGTTGAGTGTGGGAACACTATTGTAGTGGTGCAAGATTGTTGGTGCAACAGTTGAGTGTGGGAACACTATTGTAGTGGTGCAAGATTGTTGGTGCAACAGTTGAGTGTGGGAACACTATTGTAGTGGTGCAAGATTGTTGGTGCAGCAGTTGAGTGTGGGAACACTATTGTAGTGGTGCAAGATTGTTGGTGCAGCAGTTGAGTGTGGGAACACTATTGTAGTGGTGCAAGATTGTTGGTGCAGCAGTTGAGTGTGCGAACACTATTGTACTCACCTAGTTGTGCTCACCTAGTTGTGCTTGCGGGAGTTGAGCTCTAGCTCTTTGGTCCCACCTCTCAACTGTCAATCAACTGGTGTACAGATTCCTGAGCCTACTGGGCTCTATCATATCTCCATTTGAAACTGTGTATGGAGTCAACCTCCACCACATCACTGCCTAAGGCATTCCACCTATTAACTACTCTGACACTGAAAAAGGTTTTTCTAACGTCCCTGTGGCTCATTTGGGTACTCAGTTTCCACCTGTGTCCCCTTGTTCGTGTACCATCCGTGTTAAATAGTTTATCTTTTTCAACCGCTGTCAATTCCTTAAAGAATTCTGTAGGTAATGATCATGTCTCCCCTTACTTTTCTGTCTTCCAGTGTCGTGAGTTGCAATACACGCAGCCTTTCCTCGTAATTTATGTCTCTTGGTTCTGGGACTAACCTAGTGGCATACCTCTGAACTTTTTCCAACTTCGTATTGTGCTTGACAAGGTACGGGTTCCATGCTGGGGCCGCATACTTCAAGATTGGTCTTACATATGTGGTATACAAGGTTCTGAATAATTCCTTACACACGTTACGAAGGCAGTTCGGATGTTAGCCAGCCTCGCATACGCCGCAGTTGTTAATCTTTTTATGTGGGCTTCAGGAGACAGGTTTGGTGTGATATCAACTCCTAGATCTTTCTCTCTGTCCGTTTTATGGAGAACTATTCGGTATGCTGTGTCTGGCCTGTTTCCACCGCCTAGCTTCATTACCTTACATTTACTTGGGTTGAATTTTAGTAGCCAATTGCTGGACCATTCATTCAGTTTGTTTATGTCCTCTTGTAGCCTCATCTCTTAGGTTCCAAGGGTTGTTATAGCCGGGGGGAACGGTTGTAGAGATAAGCTCCCACAGCCTGTAGAGTGCCCCTGATGGCGTGGGTCTCAAATAGCCTCTGACAACCAAGTCCAGCTCCTGGCCTGCTCGTGTGGCTTAGCCTCTAGGCCTGGCGGAACTGCTTCTACCAAGAGGAGAAGGGGCGAAGGTGGGTCTCTAGTGCTTTAAAACCAGTTGCTTCAGGCAGATGGGTCTCGTTAGCCTGGAAAGGCAACTCATCTAGGGGAAGGAAAACCCCGAATTCAAACCTCTGCTGTCTTGTGGCTAAACCCACTCATGGGAAAGACTCCGGGAGTCAACCCTGAGGAAAAATCCGAAGTCGGAGTCCCTAAGGCAGTTTGCAGCTGTTTATAGCTACATTCTGGCAACTCCTGCGACGACACTGGCGCCAAGCGTATCGGCGCCTGCCCTTCCCTTGGATCACATCGGTGGCGTCGAGAGGGTGGATCTGCTGCATGGGCAACAGCTGATCATCCATAATTACTGCCCAGGCTTGTGTCCTGGAGAGGACACTCCAGCATCGCCTTGGCGATGGCTCAACACGGGAAGTGACAGTTACCGGTGATAAGCCTACCACTCAATTGGCGTAGAGTAAGGCGCCAGGGGTTGCTACCGTCGGTGTGAGAAATCATCCGTTTTCATAGGACAGCTACCGCCCGCCTCAATCTGGGCAGCCCCCAGCCAATAAGGTGCTGTCCCGCCACGGTCCGCCTGCTCCACTGGGTGCGTTGGCTTAGGCCACAATCCAACAAGCGGATCGTCAACTATGCACCAGGCAGAAGAAAACAAACACAGAGCCACCCAGCTCTCAAACTGGGCACATGGAATGTCAGGACCATGACACTGGGTCTCTCGGAAGATCTACTGGAAGTGAACGACGCCCGCAAGACAGCTGTGATCAACAATGAACTGCACAGGCTCCAGATGGACATAGTCGCCCTGCAGGAGACACGTCTGCCCGCAACCGGCAGCATACGGGAGAAGGACCTTACCTTCTTCTGGCAGGGCAAACCACCAGAAGAGGTAATGGAGCATGGCGTTGGCTTTGCCATCAGGAACAGGTTGTTAGGGACCAGAGTACCGCCTATGGAAGGGTCTGCAAGGATCATCAAACTTCAGCTTCATACAGCAGTAGGAATGGTCAGCCTCATCAATGCCCATGCACCAACACTGACCTCCTCTACCGAAGCGAAGGACAAGTAGGCTACCAGGACAAGACTACCTCCATAGGCGGTAACCTCATACTTCCTGTCTTAAGGGACAATCAACTAGTTTTTTAAACGTTGTTCAATGTCAATCTTTTTTGACTAGTTGTATATGAAAAGGGCTGTAATTGTTCCAACTTTTAGAATTGCAGCCTTAATAGAAAGGAATTTTTTTTTCAACGAATTTTACACATTTTCAAATTGAAATTACAACCACAAGTTTTAAATGAAATCATTTCTATGACGCTCTTCTATCATGGAGCAGGCTGGCTATGCTGACCTGAACATCAGCAGCAGCTGACAGTGGTCCTTGCTTAATACTGACAGTAGTTGTCAGTGGTCCTGGCGTCTTACTGACAGTATTTTTTTGATTGTTGCCGCCGAAGGCGGCTAGTTTATTGTGCACCCCATACTCATCCTATGAGCGGTAGCGCAAAAGCATTACAGAGGGCACAAACGGTCTTTATCAGACCTCATCTTAGATTATTACATAAACAATTTCTTCAATCCTTCACACCTTATAGATACAATGTCAGCTAGTTACAGAGAAAGTGCTATTACAAGAGCTACATATTTACAGTAAGTCATCATACATTAATGGTAGGTCTTATCGTTAATACATAATAGTTTGGCCAATGGGGATATTACAGAGTCATAGGGGAGCTTCTGTTTATTATTAGTCCTCACAATACACTACTTGTTTCTGAATCTCATATGTCGTTCATCTACTGGAAGCAAAATGTGGGTACAGTGCAAGGATTTCAGGTAATTTATCCATGGTAATAAGATAGGTTGCCATATCATACAGAGTGAGCTTAGACTTATCTCTAAAAGGCTCAATTTTAAACCAATCCAAGATATAGTGTTCGAGTGTGTGTCCCTGCCTATGTCCACACACTTTACACTTTACTTCATCTAGATCCCTATACAAGCCGAACTGCCAGAGATACTTGTAGCCAAGTCTTATACGAGCTGTGACAACATCTGTTAGTCTACTGACTTTGTTACTTGCCCCATACACATGTTTTACTTCACACATTTCATTGTGATGAACAATGGACCTACTAGTTCCAGTTTGCACTGTTCTACTTTCTTCAAATCCATCTAGGAGTTCTCGTCTAATGACACTTTTAAGGGACCTATTTGATAACTCAAGATTCCATTCAATACTGTCTTTATTTACTGCAGCCTTAGCAAGGGCTGCAAGGAACTTTGTCATGTTCCTGCATGCCAATGTGAGAAGGAATCCACAACATTTTTATATTTACCCTCTTGCTAAGTATTCTTACATATCTACGTCTAGCTTCCAAGACAAGCACGTTATTACTTGATTGCAAACTGTTTATTGCTCGTAGTGAGGATAGGGAGTCAGAAATAATTAAGCTGTCTACTTCAGTGTTGTCAATAATTTCGAGTGCTACCAGTATCGCTACCAACTCGGCCTGCATTGTGGACGCCCAGTTACTAATTCGGATATTTCTTTGAATTGTGCTGCCATCGGGCTGATGAGCAATAACAGCACTTCCTGCCCTCCCTGTAGCTGTATTGAGTGATCCGTCAGTGTATATGGTCTGTGCAATGTTGTTTTCAGCTTGTATATTGTGAATGTGTTCTATGGTGCTTAATTTAGCAGCAAGCTGAGCATGAGGGTTGCTTGTGATTAGTTTCTTGGTGGGGTATGCAGGGGTCAGGATGTCAAAAGGTACTATCTGCCAGGGTGGAAGGAAGTGCTGTACTCTTTCATCTGTATATACATCGTGCAGTCCCATCATTTTAATATGAGTGGCAGTTCTTTGAATCCATTTAGACTCGCTAGTTCCATTTCGTATGTGTTCTAACAGTGCAACTGACACAATGTTGTTTTTGTTATCACGCAGCAGCTTTAGTCCCATCATAAGATTAATTTCAAATATTCTATCTCGAATGCTAAGTATATTTAATTCTTTCCGCATGTTGAGAACTTTGGTAGTTATAGGACAGCCAAGTATAATTCTGAGTGCTTCATTTTGCATTTTTTCCAGTCTATCAATACTTTTGCCATTCTGCAGGACCAAAGCTGGTGCATGATAGTCTATCAGAGACCTTATATACGCTAAATACATCATTCTTGCTATTCTAATATTAACACCATATTTCGGGCTGTACCCCACTACAGTTCTGAGAGCCTTGAGTCTGTCTCTACATTGTTGATGTAACTTATTGACTGCAGTTGAGGTACAAGGGACAGAGACTCCAAGGTATTTGAAAGAAGAGACATAGTCTATTGGTATGTTGTCTATCTTACGTTTTCGTGGTCCACTTTTGCGGTTGCCAATTTGTCTGTTAAATACCTTAGTTTTAGCAGCGTTGATTACAAGACCAAGGCTCTCACAAGCTGTATGTATACAATTTAAGACTGTTTGCATTTCGCGGTGGGTTTTAGTATGCACAAGGATGTCATCTGCATAGCTGATAGTGATGTTTGCCGGACTAGTTGGGATTGATTTTAGTAAAGCATTAATTAGAACATTAAACAAGGTAGGACTAAGTACTCCTCCTTGTGGGGTGCCTAGTTGCATTACTTTAGTTTCACTCTTGTAGCCTTGGAACAGTGCAGAGGACTTCCGGTTGGTAAGATAGCCTCGTATCCATTGTAATAAATGTCCCCCTATATCCATTCTCGCTAATTCATACATAATCACTTCCCTATTAGCAATATCAAAAGCATTTTTTAAATCAAGAAATGTTGTGTACTTGTGCCTTTTATCTCCATGAACAGTAAGAAAGGTTGTGATACAGTTGTGTACACTTTTACCATGTGTGAAACCATTGATATCAGGTGACATGTGCTCTTTAACTCTATACAATAATCTATTAAGCACCATTCTCTCAAAGGTTTTGCACATGCAACTGGTCAGTGAGATGGGACGGAAAGCATCAGGTTGTCCAGGCTTTGGTACAGGTACCGTAAGACTGGTGGTCCATGATACAGGCAACTGCCCAGTGACATAGCTGGCATTAAACAATTCTAATAATGGGTTACCGGGTACACGATGTAGGATTCTTAGAATATCATAGGTGATACCGTCCTCACCAGGAGCAGTGCTCCTGCCCCTGGAGAGGGCTGCATCCAATTCATAATCTGTATATGGAACATCACATTCATCATGTTGCTTGCCCAACATGAAATTTATGAGAGCATTTCTGTCTGTGGACTTCTCCCGCAATTTCTCCCTAGTGCTAGCTGGTAACATTCCAAGGCTGGAAACCTGAGCCCATTTTGCAATTAACTGATTGGCTTTCTGTAGCGGGTTTGGGTGTGAAACTTGTCTACTATTTTTACCAATAATTTTGTTTATGCCTTTCCAGGCTTTGCCCAGGGGAGTATGCAGGTTAAATCCACTAACAAAACCCTCCCATTTATTTTGTCTCAGTTCAGTCATTCTCTCCCTTGCCGCTGCAAGCGCGGCCTGAAACAGTTTTAACATTTGAGGAGTTCTAAGGTTCTTATATGCTTTACCTGTCTGTCTAGCAATTGATTTAAGCTCTTTCAGTTTAGCATCATCATAGTACTGGTTGTGTCTGACCTGTTTACCAGTACTTCTTTTTGTTTGGCGTAACTCACTATTTTTGATGGCCTCATAGGTATTATTTATGAGGTCATCATAAAACTGTTGTACATTCTCAGGCTCATAATTGTTATACCAATGTTCTATGCTGTCTATAAAGAATTTTTCTTGCTCTTTCCTTACTGTTAGCCTGCGTCTACTCAGCTTAGTGCCAGGTAGGTCAACATTAGCCACGTGTATGTTAGCTGTTATGGCTAAATGGTCAGACATTAAGTCATCCATAATATCAGTCTCATGAGTTGTGTATGACAGGTTAAAGCCAATGCACCTATCTAGGACTCCTCCATATATTTGCGTTGGTTGATTCTTACTGATAATTTGAACATCATCATATGCATCGAGAAGTGCCAACAATCTTCTCCCGTTGGTGTTTGTAAGTTGATCCCCTAATTGTTTGTGTTTAGCATTTAAATCCCCAATTAATATTGTAGAATCAGTATGTGCAAAACTAGGTAGGTCAGTATACTGGAAGAGGCCAGCAGGTGCATAGGCATTCAAAACATTAAGTGTAGAGTTACCAACGTGTACCGGGATACCATGATATTGAGACCCCTCTCGTTGTTGGGCGGAGAGTGGCTCATGTGGCAGGGATTTTTTAACATACATAAGACACGTATTTTTTGATCTGGGATTATAACACTGATAACTAGGCAAATTCTGCGGGGTTTTACCTGCGGGAGTTAGGGTTTCCTGGAGGCAGACAATATCTATGTCTTCAGTCATAACCTTATGATGGAGATCTGAATACCGTTTTCTAAGAGAAGCAATATTCCAACTGAGTATCTTGATGACACTGTACTTGTTCTTATGAGATTCAGAGGCCGCCATTGTTCTTTTGTACTTTATCAGTCTGCAGTTTCAGGAAAGCAAGTATGTCTACGTACCGGTTGTAGTGCTTTATTACAGCTTCTTTTTCCTCTTCAGTCAGCACATCACCTGTCACCATTTCTTTAAATGTGTCACGGCGGAACCATCTGGGATGTGGCGTGCGCGGCCCGAGGCGGGCATCCACGTCCAGTTGAACTTCGTCACTATCACTACAAGCGTCACTGGTTTCACTTTGTTCTTTACCACAATCACTTTCAACATTTCCACTACTGTATTCCTTCAAACAGAGTTTATTAGACCCGGTATCAACATCTTGATCGTCATCACCATTAAAGTTCTCACCCTCAGTGTCACTACGTTCATCATCAGGATCAGTTGCGCCATAATACTCATCGACAGCACTATGCGTTTCTACGTGGAATAGTTTACCTCTGTTCATAGCGCACTGTGTTGATGAGGCTGGGGTGTGGGGAGCCGTGGTGGGAGAGCCCAGCTGGTGTGAGGGCTGGGACACCCCTGCTGGGGTCTCCCCTGGGGTACTGGCCGCATGGGAGCACATGGTGGTACCCCAGGTTGGTGTGGCCTGCACTCGGTTATTAATACTCTCACAGTGTCCTGAAGAGTGGTTATCATCGTCTTTTGGTGCATGAATTCCTTATTTTGTTCGGTTATCTGCTTGGTCAGGTTTTCTACAATTTTGTTTTGTTTTTCTACTGTATGCATAAGCTCACTAATTTTCTGTGCCTGATCCAGGCCCCCCGACCAACATGAATTGGTAGGGCCTACAACTGTGTCACTCGAGCTACTAGCCGTGGCGTTGGAGTGGCTGGGTAAGGGAGGGGAGTGTGACGGAGTGACCGGTGGAGGGCACAGCAAATTTTTCAGGAGTATCCATTCTTCCTGTGTAGGAGATCAATGATCTACCTCTAGTCTGACATTGTCTTGTAGCCAATTAGTTAACACTGTTTTATATTTTATTGGGGGCCGGGCCTTTATGATCTCCCTTAATGGTGATTCCTCCTGATTCTAACTTCTGACTCTACACCATAATAATACTAGATCCCCCATAGCAGCCAACATTTATAACAGTAATCATTCATGTTCATACTTGATGGACTAAGCCTATCATACAGTAAGATAAGGCACCTCAATTTATTTACAATAATATATGTAGTTTAATACTGTAATTTGATTGGCTGCATATATATATATATATATATATATATATATATATATATATATATATATATATATATATATATATATATATATCAATTTAATATAAACTCCTCTAATGTGCAAGGAATCGAGTTGTGAGATTATTGCAAAAATACAGTCCACTAACACCATACAAATTGCTATCGAAAATATAAATTAACGTGTATATAAATTCTATATTCATTCATATAAATCAAATAAATAAAAATCTCACGATATTGTACATGTGACTACTACACAGTATATACATGACTAATATATATAATGTAGATGTGACTAATACACATAGTGAGCGCAGGACTAATAATCATTATGATCATGTGATTTATATGTATATGTCACATGAGAGTACAACAGGGACCAGTTAGCGGGGACTGAAGAGCTAGAACCCACTTATCTGGAGAACTAATAGGTAAGATGAGCTAAGTTAGCACTGAACGTTAAGACCAGCTATTTATAAGTAAATCATTTATGAATATCACTGAATTTCGTGAGGAAAGAAATACATTGACAACAGTGAAAATAAAAAAATATTCACCGAAAATGTAGAGAAATATATTTGCGCTTTAATGAAAAGACAGGATCTATGTACTTAAAATATCAGGCTGAGTTTGCAAGATTTTATCTCTGTTACATAAGCAAGCGTGACGGGTGGGGTTTACTGTCTCCACGAACCTCTTCCCTCAGGCAGTCAGTGACTCGCTGGCTGTGCGTGGTGGTGAACGTCGTTGTGTCGCTGAGGCTGGCGCTAGGCGGAGACTGTTCACAGCTGTCGTAGAAAGACGAAGACAGACGCTCCAAGACGGGTGATACGACTGTTATAAGTGACGAACGACAGACGGCGCTAATCAACAGAGAAACGGACGACATCAATACAAACCTGACAAGGATGTTGGCAGAGAGTGTGTTGATAACTGGGTGCAGCCGCGGGCTGGGGCTGGAGATGGTGCGGCAACTGGTCACGTCAGACAGTGCCCCGCGGGTAGTACTGGCCACCTGCAGGAACCCTGACAGTGCCAAGGTAAGGCGCTCTTACACTTGAGTCACACAGTTCTTCCTTAATTATTGCTACTTGTGATGAATGAAGATGCTGTGCTGCTTCTGAGACGAGTAGATATGATTAGAAAGTTACAAAAGTATGTTAGCGGAACTTTCCAGCATTTTATATATTGTAAAAGTAAATTTAGGGGTTTATGTACTTTCATATTTGCAACAATGGAGTTTGATTAGTTTATAACAAACTTCTTATCCATGAGGGTGGTGGACCCAATACTCATCCTGGGTACGACGAACCTCACATCTATCCTGTGAGAGATCGACCTCACACCGATCCTGTGAGCGATGGACCTCATACCGATCCTTTGAGAGATGGACCTCACACCGATCCTGTGAGCGATGGACCTCACACCTATCCTGTGAGCGATGGACCTCACACCGATCCTTTGAGAGATGGACCTCACATCGATCCTGTGAGCGATGGACCTCACACCTATCCTCTGAGCGATGGACCTCACACCTATCCTGTGAGAGATGGACCTTACACCATTCCTGTAGGCGATAGACCAACTACCAATCCTGTGGGTGGTGGAATCCACTCATGTGGGTGGAGGACCTCATATCCATCCTATGTTCGGTGGACCCATACACATCTTGTGGGTGACAGACCCACTATCCACCATCCTGTACGTGGCAGATTCCATACCTACTCTATGGACAGTGGACACAATACGGATACTGTGAGCTCAGGATCTTGAATCCAATACCGATCCTAAAGGCGGTAGACCCCTCCTTCAGGGTCTTCAGGGAGGGAGATATGGACCACACCCATCCTGTGGGCGGGGAATACCACACCCATCCTGTGGGCGGGGAATACCACACCCATCCTGTGGGCGGAGGATACCACACCCATCCTGTGGGCGGAGGATACTACACCTAACCTGTGGGCCGAGGATACTACACCCATCCTGTGGGCGGGGGATACCACACCCATCCTGTGGGCGGAGGGTACTACACCCATCCTGTGGGCGGAGGGTACTACACCCATCCTGTGGGCGGAGGGTACTACACCCATCCTGTGGGCGGAGGATACGACACCCATTCTGTGGGCGGGAGATATCACACAAAACCTGTGGGCGGGAGATAACACACCCATTCTGTGGGCGGGAGATAACACACCCATTCTGTGGGCGGGAGATAACACACCCATCCTGTGGGAGGGAGATAACACACCTATTCTGTGGGAGGGAGATAACACACCCATCCTGTGGGAGGGAGATAACACACCCATTCTGTGGGAGGGAGATAACACACCCATTCTGTGGGAGGGAGATAACACACCCATCCTGTGAAAGGGAGATAACACACCCATCCTGTGGGCGGGGGATATCACTCCCATTCTGTAGGCGGGAGATAACACACCCATCCTGTGGGCGGGAGATAACACACCCATTCTGTGGGCGGGAGATAACACACCCATTCTGTGGGCGGGAGATAACACACCCATCCTGTGGGCGGGGGATGCCACACCCATCCTGTAGGCGGAGGATACGACACCCATCCAGTGGGCGGGGGATATCACACCCATCCTGTGGGCGGGAGATAACACACCCATCCTGTGGGCGGAGGATACGACACCCATCCAGTGGGCGGGGGATATCACACCCATCCTGTAGGCGGGAGATAACTCACCCATCCTGTAGGCGGGGGATATCACATCCATCCTGTGGGCGGGGAATATCACACCCATCCTGTGGGCGGGGGATATTACACCCATCCTGTGGGCGGGTGATAACACACCCATCCTGTGGGCGGGTGATAACACACCCATCCTGTGGGCGGGTGATAACACACCCATCCTGTGGGCGGGTGATAACACACCCATCCTGTGGGCGGGTGATAACACACCCATCCTGTGGGCGGGTGATAACACACCCATCCTGTGGGCGGGTGATAACACACCCATCCTGTAGGCGGGTGATAACACACCCATCCTGTGGGCGGGTGATAACACACCCATCCTGTGGGCGGGGGATATCACACCCATCCACTGACCTGTCACTCGTTTAAGATAATTTACCGCTAAGATGTCATCTGTTTTAGGATTAAATTTCAGTCCAGTTTTCAGGAAATATTTCAGAGTTCCCATGTTCATAAAATATGTTCATAGGAGTTTGTTAGAGAGTTCGTATAGAGAAAAATAAACTTAATATTTTTTATTTTGTCCTTGCTACTTAGAGAGTTCTTGTGGATAAAACTAAACTCTACGGACTTACGTTTCTGTTTTGAGAAAGTAAATTTACAGTATCCGAAGTTAGTTCTTGGACCCGGCATTGTACATTTATAAGTGTAGTTTCGCTACTATTAAACTAATTTTATCCCAATTTAAAACACTCATACTTCACATGCAGTGAAAAAAGGAAATAAAGTTACCGAGCTCCGGCTCTTGTCCCTGCCTTTCTTCATTCACACAACTTGCTTATTATCTACCCAGTTTCCCTGAAATTCAAACTCTCTGTATTTTGGATGCAGTATATTAGATCAAATAGTCATCAAGCCTCAGCTCCCATGTCCCTGCCTTAGTTGGTTCGTATAACTTCATTAATAACGGATCAAATCCCTTGAAATTTAAAACCGCTATATTCCGTATATAGTAAATTAGATCAAAGCAATTACCAAGTTCTAGCCCCAGTCACCGCCTTAGTTTCCTCGCGTATCTTCATTAGTATGTTCTCAAATCCCCTAAAATTTAAACCCTCTGTATTTTAGACAATGGTGGTACCACACCCATCCTGTGGGCAGGTGTGATAAATCAAAAGCAAATACTGAGCTCCGGCTCTTGTCCTCCGTCTTAGCTCCATATTCATCAATCTTAGTTATTCCTGAACATCAAACCGGCTGTCATCTTTTACTTTATCAAAGTTAACAGGATTCGAACCATACCTTCAGCACACCTGTGTAAATATCCTTATCTCTCCCATTCCTCCATGTCCCAAACGACCGCCCTCTCACTTATCTCCCTCTAACACCCTGTTCTCACCTCCCCCCCCTCACCTCCGACCATCCCCGTCCCCATATCTTCCCCCTCCACACCTGACTCTTTCTCACCCTCTATTTCCCCCGCGCTCTGGTCTGTGCTCTTATCACCCTCACCTACCCCGTGTTATCTCTCTCTCTCACCCCCCAGCTCCCTGTCCCCCTTATCTCCCCCTCTCACCCCATCCCCAACTCCACCCAAACCTCTCCCTCACCTCTTCTCCAACTCCACCCAAACCTCCCCTAGAATTTCAAAATGCAGCTATTATCAAATAATAATCTTTCCGTATTTTTGTCAATACTCGAGTTTAAATTCGTAATATCTCTATACTCTTGACATATTCATTCCATAATTTTATGTTCTCAACATGTTTTGCAAATGTTCCCAGCACGTTCTCTGGGTTCATCGCATTCTCTTACATATTCTCTGTTTTCTTTGCATGCTCCATGAGATTTAAAAAGCTATTACCATGTATCTTATCATATTTTGCATGACTCATATATAAATACACAACAGCTCCATCCTTTACATGTCCTAACGTGTTCTTCGCTCATCTCACTACCCTTTCTTACAATTTCCTCAGCCATCCTTCCCTTCCTCCGTTACATGTCCCCATGTTCTCCACTCATCTTGTTATTGCTTCTTACAAGCTCCCTCAATCCTTTACATGTCCTACTGTGCTCTCTGCTCATCTTGGTACCCTTTCTTGATATTTTCCGCCATCCATACTCTACCCATTCTGACGTGTTCTCTAGTTTCATCGCTTTTCCTTACATGTTCTCCGTTCATCACGTTCTCTTACATGTTCTCTGTTTAAAATCAAATGTACAATTGTTTCTACCATTCAGTAATTAGTTCATTCATATATATTATCAACTCCATTATATTATAACCCCTTAACAAATTAGTTAAATTTCATTTAATTTTCAAATTATTTAGTTACAAATTATTTAACTATTTACGAATTATTACGAATTTAGTTACAAAGTATTTGTTTAATAATTTTCTGAGGTTTATTTACAATTAACAATCAATTATTACAATCATTTATCAACTTATTATTGTTTACCAATGCTGTTCTTAAACATTTTCTTACATTTTATGCAGTAACAAATTTACTAAGACTTTTTTTTAACGTTTCTTAACTAAAATCATTCTTCATTCAGCTTTAAAATAGTCACATTCATCATCATTACATCATTTCCTAACCTGTATTACCCTTTATGCAGTATTAATTACCCTAAGATATTCTTTTCATACCTTATATTAACTCAGGGTACACTTAAATTAGTTTAAGGTAACATCTTTTCATCATTTCAAAACTAAAATAACCATTTCCTTAACTGAAAATAGTCAAGCATAACTTATTTCAACACTTTCTTAACTAATATTATGATTCAAATGACAATCTCATTCCGATGAGATTGGAATAAGACACAATAAGTCCTCTTTATGGAAGGACACACTCAGTCTTCAAGGTAACACTCAGAGACATCAGTGACACACTCAAACACTCAATTAGTTGAAGAAATAGACAGGAATTTCCTAACCCAACATGTGGAGGAAGACACAAGGAAAAGAGGAGATGATGCACTGAGCCTATTAGACCTGATTTTCACCCAGAACAAGAAAGACATTGAGAATTTGTAATATGAAATACCACTAGAAGCCAGAGATCATTGTGTCCTAGCGTTTGACTACATGATCGAACTTAAAATTATAACCACGAAACACGAGGTCTGGGGAAAGGCAGATTGAACTTTTTTTTTTTTTGCAGGGATATTCCTGCACGGGCTCCTAAGCCTCTGACTGGCCCACTAAGTGTTACTTGTTTCTGTTTAGGCGGAGTATGAGCATTTATGACTCGTATGTTCGCTTCAGTAAGATTATGCCTTATGTATTTAACAACTTCTTCTGTTCTGTTGAATCTAAGTTGAAATCTTATTGGGATTGTAACTCTGTACTGTGTTAGATAATGTTCCAGTGGTCTGTCGGGCATTTTTCCTAAGTGCTGACATTTCCTCTCTTCTTCTGGAACCTGTAAGCCTATTTTCCATGCACATGGCTATCCAAGCCTGATGTGATGTAAGTGTACTGCTCTTGTTCTATTGATCCCTTTCATCAAAATCCATAAGCTGCAGATCCTGATGTTGCAATTGCTGTGTTGTGGTCACTGTACATCTTTTGCATTTCTCTGTGATAGACTCTGTAGTATGCAAATGTCTACCGTTCTTCTCTTAGTTGCAAGTTTTGCAGCTTTGTCTGCAATGTCATTTATCATTATTCCCACATGACTTGGGATCCAGTTGATAAGTACCTGACGGCCTTGACGTTTGAGTGTTTGCATGAATGATCAGATGGATGTTGTCATGTTTGTGTTCTTGTTGCAAGGTTTCAATGGCAGTTCTTGAATCTGAATGTAACATGTTGTCGGTGTTCTACAAGAGCATGTTCCAAAGCCTTTTGAATGGCTAGCATCTCTGTTTGAAAAGTTGAACACCTGTTTGAAAGTCTCAAACTAACTACAGAATTTCCTGCAGCTCTGGTTTCTTGTCCCTGCTGGTCTACTGATCTATGCTGGATGGATGGTGTACAAGGAAAAACATGTGGGATTAAAGATAGGTTAGATTAGGGTTGTTGGGTAATGCAAGGGAGGAATCCTTAAACAATGCTTTACCAAGAATAATAGAGATTGGAAGCAGAACAAACAGAGGGAAATAGTAATAAGAACGGGCTAATAAGATAAGATAGTTAAATAGCTTAATACGAGTTTTGTGTAATGTTCTGAAATTTTTATATGTGAAAGAGGTTATCAAGTTTCTAAGCGTTTTCGAGAGTTGTGTTGGTTTGTCTATGAGTACATTTGATCTGTGTTAGAACATTAATGTATTTACATGTTTTTGATTATGAATTTTGTGCAAGTTTGAGCGTTTGTATCTATAAGATCACTTGTGAAAGTTTGTGAAAGTGAGTATGTGTGGGTGTACATGTGCCAGTCCGTGTAAGTTTTGTAGAAGTGTGCAAGTTTTTGTAAGTTCCTGCTAGTTTGTAAATGTAATTGTATGTGTAAATGAGATTGTGACATATATTATGTAAGAATTTATGCAATTTATGAAAAAAGTGTATGTGTCATGGATATGTATGCATGTCTGTATATGTTTGAGAATGCGGCATTTAAGTTCAGGTTTGTAACTGTAACTTCAATTCAGCAGTTGTTTTCTCTGCCATAAATAATTATTAAGAAACAAACTTTAACCTAAGACATATCTTGTAATTCAACTTGTTTATACATGACTTTTTAGTATCTTTATTTTATATCTCTTACTAAACTTTCTGCAAACTTAATACAAAGGTACCTATAACTTAAGTGTAAAAGAATGTTGTCTGGGGTAAATAAATGAAGAGTTGATGTTTCTGAGAGAATAAGATGATGCATTAAAGAAGTTATGTTAATATAAGTTTGATTTGGTAAGTTATGTAAGTTATATGTACCTTTGTATTAAGTTTGCAAAAAGTTTAGTCAAAGAGATATAAAATAAAGTTACTAAAAAGTTATTGTATAAACAAGTTGAATTACAAGATATGTCTTTGGTTCAGGTTTGTTTCATAATAATTATATATGGCAGAGAAAACTACAGCTGAACTGAAGTTACATGATAAAGAAATGAAATTAAAAGAGATATGTTACAGAGAACTGAGGTATTTTTTGTGAGAGACATACTAAATGTTATTAACAAATTTTAACTGTAAAATGTCCTAGTGCAACTTAGCTTGGTTTCTAGTCTTAGGTTCAGTATTTTTGTCCAGCTGGGAGCCCCTCTTATGACTCGTATTGCATCATTTAAAATATCCTCAACCTTTGCTCACTAGCCAGGAGAAAGAGTGAGTAAGGCAGGTGTTGCATAATCAACTAGGGAACGAACGACGTGTATGTAAAACATTCTTAACACTTTGTGTCCCGCTCCTAGAAGGGGGGGGCCCTGTGATTGCTCTCATTATATTCACTCGTGATTTTGCTATCGCCTTCAGATGTTGAATTTGCTTGTTGAATGCCATTTTTTAATATATCCACACTTCGAGATATTTATATTGTGTAACCCACTGAAGATTAATGTCCTGAATGAGTAGGTGCCTGTTTGGAGTGTTGCCGCCTAGCCTCGTTGTCTTAGACTTCTGTGCAGATATTTTTAGCTCTAAAATGTTGCATTCAGATGTTACTCTATCTAACGCCCCTTGTGCTTTATTTAAAAGTGAAGGACCTGTAATGACTAATGCTATGTCATCAGCATAGCTTAGCAATTTAACCCCTTCTGTAAATGTCAAGGTAATGAGGTTTTCCATGAAGATGTTAAAAAGACTAGGACTAAGGACTCCTCCATGTGGAGTCCCATTCTCAAGCAAGTGGTAGTCCGACACTTGTTCTTGCAACTTTACTCTGGCATACCTGTGACTAAGGGAATCTTGAATCCACTCAAGCATATTTGCCTTTAAACCTTTTTTAACTAAGGTGTGTAAAGTTGCTTGCGGACGTGCAAGTTCGAATGCTTTTTCAAGATCAAGGAAGATCACCATAGCCGGACCTGAGTTAACTGTTCCTAGTAATGTTGCTACGTAGCTGGTAGTACCTACTCCTCTAGTGTAGCCAAATATGTGCTTATACAGATCTCCAGTCTTCCACAGTAGCCTATTTACGACAATCCCTTCTGCAGTTTTACTAATGCATGATGTTAATGAAATGGGTCTGTAATTGGAAGGTTCTTTTGGCTTTGGAATCGGAATGATGTCTGCCTTCTTCCAAGAGGTTGGTAATTTACCTTACTGCCAAGATGCATTGATAACGTCCAATATCCCTTGTTTTCCAGCAGGACCTGTGTGTGCGATCATTGAGTACGTAATGTTATCAGCACCTGGTGCAGTGTCCTTACCACCTTTTTTTGGCTCTGATTAGCTCTTGTTTGGTTAAGGGACAGTCATATTCGTCCTTTGTAGCTATGCTCTCATGAATGACTATTAACCTCTCTTGCTTTAATTGTTCTTGCTGTCTTTTGATAATTGCAGGAAGCTGATATGAAGCTGCTCTTTCTGCAAATTGGAGATCAAGTCTCTCAGCCTCCTGCAATGGTTGAATACATGCCTGTGGTCGGGCTGGTCGACCTGATATGGTTTAATTTGGCCCGATATCTTGCCAAGACTATGTTCATTTAGAGTTTGACATCACTCAAACCAACTTGCCTTCTCTATCTCTCTAGAAACTCGTCTTGCTTCAGATATCACCGTTCTTAGCATAGTTTTTCCTTCTGGTGTGGGGTTTCTCTTTAGATGTTTTATGAAGATATTGTCTCTGTGGTTTTGTTCTTGAAATTCATTACTATAGAACCAATAGTTCTTTCGTTTTATGTTTCCTGGGATAGTGATTGGAATAGCTTTGCTTGCAGCAACTGCAATGGCTTCCTGGTGATTGATCTTATGTATGTTCAAATCCTCAGGTGGCGTGTATGTTGCATATCCTTTTTCAAGTTGCTCTCAGTATATATTCCATTTTTTTTTTTTAATTCCACCCAGGTTGTACAGGTGGTGTAGGAGGTTGTTCTATGTTTAGTGTTGTGGCAGTAGCTAGTGGTCACTGGTGATCACCGGGTCTACCTCCTGTTTCGTCTGATGTTGAGTGCTGTTGAGATTAATGTAAGATCAAGGGAACCTCCTTTAATGTGAGTGGGTTCCCCAGTGTTAAGAAGTGTAATTTCAGGTACTTCTCGTAGAGCTGCTGCTAATAGGCGCCATTTATCTGCTGCTAAATGCCGCCTATCTGCATTGGTTGGCCCAGTCACACCTAACTCTTGATGAAAATCAATACATTTCCCAGCAATAATTACATTTTCGTACGTCGCCAAGGCAAGCACTGTCTCTGATTCTAGTTTACGTCTAGGGGGGCTTGTCGACGTTGTATATGAGGAGCTCGATATTAGCCATATTTACTGTTACTGCTAATACCTCTACTTCATCCCCACATGAAACTGGGTCTATTTTCTTGCTGGGAATGGTGTTTCTGACTAGGGTCATTAACCCTCTTTTTCTCTCCTGTTCATTTGGTATAATATAGTGCTGATATCCAGCTAATCTGAAGGACTTCGTGGCTGGGGAAAAAAGAGTTTCTTCCAAAATGATTATATCTGCTTTCGTACTGATTACAGCTTCCTGAAGGGTATGGTTTCTTATTTCAAAGACCTTGTATGTTCCACTGCAGTATTCGTAATGGCCAGACGACGGTTTCGGTTGGTGTTGCCTGTTCTAGTAGAACTCCTCTACGGAATCACCTTCTATATTCTCCACATCGCAAGTTGTGTCGCGGCAAACCGGACTGCACTGATTGCTCATGGTCATTCCCTGCATTGTTGGAATACGTGCATCCCTGGTGCCCATCACTTTGCTGTTGGTATTGCTGCACATCGGACTGCATTGATTGCTCATGGCCGTTTCTTGTGATGTTGGAATCTGTGTATCTCTGCTGTTCAATACCTCTTTGTTGGTGTTG
Organism: Procambarus clarkii; assembly: GCF_040958095.1. NCBI lineage: Eukaryota > Metazoa > Arthropoda > Malacostraca > Decapoda > Cambaridae > Procambarus > Procambarus clarkii. Next base: position 10,845,731 of record NC_091152.1, read on the forward strand.
TTGCATATCAGACTGCATTGGTTACTGATGTCTGTCTCTTGTGTTGTAAGATTCTGTTGATTTTGGGTGATCACTGCTTCCTACAGTTGCTTTTGTGAATGTAAATGGTCTGGTGTCTTGACTTCCCGACTGTTGTTGGTAGTCTGTATATCCATGTCGCGTTGTTTGTCTTCTTGCTCCGCTCCGTCTTCTCTCAGACTGTCAATTTCTTGTGTAACTGTAGTCTGCTGCAAGATCTTGTCCATTATTACAAAAGGGATTTCTTAAGTCTGTTGTTGTGAGGCATTCTGCGTCATCTGTAGGCAATTGATAATGTTCTCTGCCATGATCTTCATGATGTTTTACAGCTGGACCTCGGTGGTAAAACTAAAAATTTGTTGTGTTGATTCCGAAAGTAATTGCTTTTTGTTTTTTTGCTTTTGTTGTATTTCTGTAGCATTTTGTGAATTTTCTGATTTGGAGTTGACAGATTCGGGAAATTTTGTTCTGTGAGAGTGGGTGTGTGTGTTGTGGCTGTGCACGAGTGTTCCAGACGTTGGTGTATATAGTGCTGATCTGTGTATTTATCCTGGCCTGAGCTGTCTGGACCTTTTCTTTCTGTGCAGAACAGGTTGTGCTCCAGGCATGATGTTTGCCTCCACAATTTGGACATTTGGCTGTTGTGGTCTGGTTTACCTTGTGCTTGGCTATACAGTCTTTGGTTGGATGTCTCAGGCTGCACTCTCCGCATCTCTCCTGTCCGGTTCAGCGTGATTGATGGTGGGCGTATTTCTGACATCTGAAGCAGCTCAGGGGTTCCGGGACGTATGGTCTCTGTCGGTATATTCCCCAATTTTCAAGATTTAATGTTTTTGGCACATGTCCCATGACGGTCACCAGAACCTGATGTGTCGCTGCATTGCCTACTTTTGTGGAATATCGTTCCGCATTCAAACCGGGGTTGCTTGATTTCTAGTACTGGATCCAGTGGGAAGTAGATTGGGTATACCAGTCTCTGTGGTGTAGTGGTAAGACACTCGCCTGGCGTTCCGCGAGCGCTTTGTCATGGGTTCGTATCCTGGCCGGGGAGGATTTCCTGGGCGCAAATCCTTAACTGTAGCCTCTGTTTAACTCAACAGTAAAATGAGTACTTGGTTGTAAAACGATTCTTCGCGGCGGGGATATTCATATTCCAGGGACCTGCCCGCAACGCTACGCGTACTAGTGGCTGTACAAGAATGTAACAACTTTTGTATATATCTAAAAAAAAAAAAAGTACGACTCGTTTCCGTCTTTCTGGAGGGTCCAGTTTTTCCAAGCATACATGTTTCCCTTGGAGGACTGTTACTTTCTCTAAGTGATTTGTAGTCTGTTGGTCTCGTGATGTCTTTATAATTTCTCCTTTCAGGTTGACTGTGTTGGAAAGTTTGATCTCTGGTTGTTCCTTTTTCATTGTCGTTACTACTCCATATGCTGTAGGAAAGTGGCCTGTCTGCATTAGATGTGCAGAATTTGACGATGTCTGGTGTGAGATTGGTGGTGTCCTCTCCTGTCTCATACTGTTGTCCTCTGGCTGGGCTGTGTGGAGAGGTACATTGTTTGACACTGGCTGGTGTGTGACTGATGCTGTCCTCTCTAGGTCCACTATGTCTGGTACCTTCCTGGTAGAAGCACTTGGTGTAGCTTGGATAGCAGTTTTCATCGGTGCCTGCTGCAACCTCGGTCCACTGTCCCTCCTCGTCAGAAAGCTGCTTCAATTACCCCTTTCTCTTTGACTTCCCCATGACGTCTCCACGTAGTGATGACCGATTCACTGCCCTGCCTGGTGCCTGAGACACTCCTAGGCTTGGAGAAATTAATTCCCCTCCAATTGAGGTCGAAAAATTATTCCTCCAGGTGGAATCAGGGATACCTAACACCTAATTGAGCTGTTTGGTCTACCTTTTCCCGTTAGGCTCCGTACACCTTTTAAGGTGCTCCCTTATGGTCGCCTCTCACTTCAGGGAAGGACTCTAAATGACCTGTTCAGTGATACGGTCCTCAAAAAAAAAAAAACGACGAGTGCAGTACGACAGTTTGGGTCGCCTGGGTACTGAAAAAACGACGAGTGCAGTACGACAGTTTGGGTCGCCTGGGTACTGGGTTACCCAGAATACCAGTCAGCTGCAGCACAGCTTATCAACAATGTTGTTTGTCCCATTTACTGCTAGGTAGACAGTAAATCGGTATTGTTTCCTTCCAAACAAGATATTCTTTGGGTCTTGAAGTATTGATATGTTCTTCCTCACAAAACAGCAATGGTTTGAGTTAATGGGTGCACAGAATCTTACGTTTTCCAGGGAACAAAACCGTGTGCGCCCTGCGTCCCCAGTTGACAAATGGAAAGGGTATCACAGTGAAGTGTTGGAGTGGTGCATCCAACACCAGCTAAAGCTGGTGTTGGATGCACCATTTGCGTTGGAGCTACTGATGGAGTTGGCGCTACTACTGGTGTTGGAGCTACTGCTGGTGTTGGAGGTACTGTTTGTGTTGCAAACACTGCTGGAGTTGGAGGCACAGCTGGTGTTGGAGGCATGGCAGGTGTTGAAACTATTGCTGGTGTTGGAGGCATAACTGGTGTTAGAGCTAGTGTTCGTGTTGGAGGCTCTGCTGGTGTTTGAGCTAGCGTTGGTGTTGGAGGCACTGCTGGTGTTAAAGGCACTGCTGGTGTTGGAGGCACTGCTGGTGTTGGAGGCACTGCTGTTGTTGGAGGCACTGCTGGTGTTGGAGGCACTGATGGTGTTGGGGACATTGATGGTGTTGGAGGTACTGCTGGTGCTGGAGGCACTGCTGGTGTTGGAGGCACTGATGGTGTTGGAGACACTGATGGAGTTGGAGGCACTGCTGGTGTTGGAGGCACTGCTGGTGTTGGAGGCACTGCTGGTGCTGGAGGCACTGCTGGTGTTGGAGCTACTGCTGGTGTTGGAGGCACTGCTAGTGTTGGAGCTACTGCTGGTGTTGGAGGCACTGCTGGTGTTGGAGGCACTGCTGGTGTTGGAGGCACTGCTGGTGTTGGAGGCACTGCTGGTGCTGGAGGCACTGCTGGTGTTGGAGGCACTGCTGGTGTTGGAGGCACTGCTAGTGTTGGAGCTACTGCTGGTGTTGGAGGCACTGCTGGTGTTGGAGGCACTGCTGTTGTTGGAGGCACTGCTGTTGTTGGAGGCACTGATGGTGTTGGGGACATTGATGGTGTTGGAGGCACTGCTGGAGCTGGAGGCACTGCTGGTGTTGGAGGCACTGCTGGTGTTGGAGGCACTGCTGGTGTTGGAGACACTGTTGGTGTTGGAGCTACTGCTGATGTTAGAGGCACTGCTGATGTTGGAGGCACTGCTGGTGTTGGAGGCACTGCTGGTGTTGGAGACACTGTTGGTGTTGGAGCTACTGCTGATGTTAGAGGCACTGCTGATGTTGGAGGCACTGCTGATGTTGGAGGCACTGCTGGTGTTGGTGGCATTGCTGGTGTTGGAGGCACTGCAGGTGCTGGAGGCACTGCTGGTGTTGGAGGCACTGCTGGTGTTGGAGGCACTGCTGGTGTTGGAGGCACTGCTGGTGCTGGAGGCACTGTTGGTGTTGGAGGCACTGCTGGTGTTGGAGGCACTGCTGGTGCTGGAGGCACTGCTGGTGTTGGAGGCACTGCTGGTGTTGGAGGCACTGCGGGTGTTGGAGGCACTGTTGGTGTTAGAACTACTTCTGGTGTTGGAGGCACTGCTGGTGCTGGAGGCACTGTTGGTGTTGGAACAACTTCTGGTATTGGAGGCACTACTGGTGATGGAGGCACTGCTGGTGTTGGAGGCACTGCTGGTGCTGGAGGCACTGCTGGTGTTGGAGGCACTGTTGGTGTTGGAACTACTTCTGGTGTTGGAGGCACTACAGGTGTTGGAGGCACTACTGGTGCTGGAGGCACTACTGGTGCTGGAGACACTACTGGTGCTCGAGGCACTACTGGTGTTAGAGGCACTGCTGGTGCTGGAGGCACTACTGGTGCTGGAGGCACTGCTGGCGCTGGAGGCACTGCTGGTGCTGGAGGCACTGCTGGTGCTAAAGGCACTACTGGCGCTGGAGGCACTGCTGGTGTTGGAGGCTCTACTGGTGCTGGAGGCACTACTGGTGCTAAAGGCACTACTGGTGCTGGAGGCACTACTGGTGCTGGAGGCACTACTGATGCTGCAGGCACTACTGGTGCTGGAGGCACTACTGGTGCTGGAGGCACTGTTGGTGTTGGAGGCACTGCTGGTGTTGGAGGCACAACTGGTGCTGGAGGCACTACTGGTGCTGGAGGCACTACTGGTGCTGGAGGCACTGCTGGTGTTGGAACTACTTCTGGTGTTGGAGGCACTGTTGGTGTTGGAACTACTTCTGGTGTTGGAGGCACTACTGGTGCTGGAGGCACTACTGGTGGTGGAGGCACTGCTGGTGCTGGAGGCACTACTGGTGCTGGAGGCACTGCTGGTGTTGGAACTACTTCTGGTGTTGGAGGCACTACTGGTGTTGGAGGCACTACTGGTGTTGGAGGCACTACTGGTGCTGGAGGCACTACTGGTGCTGGAGGCACTGCTGGTGCTGGAGGCACTACTGGTGCTGGAGGCACTGCTGGTGTTGGAACTACTTCCGGTGTTGGAGGCACTACTGGTGTTGGAGGTACTACTGGTGTTGGAGGCACTACTGGTGCTGGAGGCACTACTGGTGCTGGAGGCACTACTGGTGCTGGAGGCACTACTGGTGCTGGAGGCACTGCTGGTGTTGGAACTACTTCTGGTGTTGGAGGCACTACTGGTGTTGGAGGCACTACTGGTGCTGGAGGCACTGCTGGTGTTGGAACTACTTCTGGTGTCGGAGGCACTGCTGGTGTTGGAACTACTTCTGGTGTTGGAGGCACTACTGGTGCTGGAGGCACTGCTGGTGTTGGAACTACTTCTGGTGTTGGAGGCACCGCTGGTGTTGGAACTACTTCTGGTGTTGGAGGCACTACTGGTACTGGAGGCACTACTGGTGCTGGAGGCACTAATGGTGCTGGAGGCACTGCTGGTGCTGGAGGCACTACTGGTGCTGGAGGCACTACTGGTGCTGGAGGCACAACTGGTGCTGGAGGCACTACTGGTGTTGGAGGCACTGCTGGTGTTGGAGGCACAGCTGGTGTTGGAACTACTTCTGGTGTTGGAGGCACTAATGGTGCTGGAGGCACTGCTGGTGCTGGAGGCACTACTGGTGCTGGAGGCACTACTGGTGCTGGAGGCACTACTGGTGCTGGAGGCACTACTGGTGTTGGAGGCACTGCTGGTGTTGGAGGCACTGCTGGTGTTGGAGGCAATACTGGTGTTGGAGGCACTGCTGGTGTTGGAGGCACTACTGGTGTTGGAGGCACTGCTGGTGTTGGAGGCACTACTGGTGTTGGAGGCACTGCTGGTGTTGGAGGCACTACTGGTGCTGGAGGCACTGCTGGTGTTGGAACTGCTTCTGGTGTTGAAGGCACTGCTGGTGTTGGAACTACTTCTAGTGTTGGAGGCACTACAGGTGCTGGAGGCACTACTGGTGCTGGAGGCACTAATGGTGCTGGAGGCACTACTGGTGCTGGAGCACTGCTGGTGCTGGAGGCACTGCTGGTGTTGGAGGCACTACTGGTGCTGGAGGCACTGCTGGTGTTGGAGGCACTACTGGTGCTGGAGGCACTGCTGGTGCTGGAGGCACTGCTGGTGCTGGAGGCACTGCTGGTGTTGGAGGCACTACTGGTGCTGGAGGCACTGCTGGTGCTGGAGGCACTACTGGTGCTGGAGGCACTACTGGTGTTGGAGGCACTGCTGGTGTTGGAACTAATTCTGGTGTTGGAGGCACTGCTGGTGCTGGAGGCACTACTGGTGCTGGAGGCACTACTGGTGCTGGAGGCACTGCTGGTGCTGGAGGCACTACTGATGTTGGAGGCACTGCTGGTGCTGGAGGCACTGCTGGTGCTGGAGGCACTGCTGGTGCTGGAGGCACTACTGGTGCTGGAGGCACTGTTGGTGCTGGAGGCACTGCTGGTGCTGGAGGCACTGCTGGTGTTGGAGGCACTACTGATGTTGGAGGCACTGCTGGTGCTGGAGGCACTGCTGGTGCTGGAGGCACTGCTGGTGTTGGAGGCACTACGGGTGCTGGAGGCACTGCTGGTGCTGGAGGCACTGCTTGTGTTGGAACTACTTCTGATGTTGGAGGCACTACTGGTTCTGGAGGCACTACTGGTGCTGAAGGCACTGCTGGTGCTGGAGGCACTACTGGTGCTGGAGGCACTACTGGTGCTGGAGGCACTACTGGTGCTGGAGGCACTACTGGTGCTGGAGGCACTACTGGTGCTGGAGGCACTACTGGTGCTGGAGGCACTACTGGTGCTGGAGGCACTACTGGTGCTGGAGGCACTACTGGTGCTGGAGGCACTGTTGGTGTTGGAACTACTTCTGGTGTTGGAGGCACTGCTGGTGCTGGAGGCACTACTGGTGCTGGAGGCACTGTTGGTGTTGAAACTACTTCTGGTGTTGGAGGCACTGCTGGTGCTGGAGGCACTACTGGTGCCGGAGGCACTGTTGGTGTTGGAACTACTTCTGGTGTTGGAGGCACTGCTGGTGCTGGAGGCACTATTGGTGCTGGAGGCACTGTTGGTGTTTGAACTACTTCTGGTGTTGGAACTACTTCTGGTGTTGGAACTACTTCTGGTGTTGGAGGCACTACTGGTGCTGGAGGCACTGCTGGTGCTGGAGGCACTGCTGGTGCTGGAGGCACTACTGGTGCTGGAGGCACTGTTGGTGTTGGAACTACTTCTGGTGTTGGAGGCACTACTGGTGCTGGAGGCACTACTGGTGCTGGAGGCACTACTGGTGCTGGAGGCACTGCTGGTGCTGGAGGCACTACTGGTGCTGGAGGCACTGTTGGTGTTGGAACTACTTCTGGTGTTGGAGGCACTACTGGTGCTGGAGGCACTACTGGTGTTGGAGGCACTACTGGTGCTGGAGGCACTGCTGGTGTTGGAACTACTTCTGGTGTTGGAGGCACTACTGGTGCTGGAGGCACTACTGGTGCTGGAGGCACTACTGGTGCTGGAGGCACTGCTGGTGTTGGAACTACTTCTGGTGTTGGAGGCACTGCTGGTGCTGGAGGCACTACTGGTGCTGGAGGCACTGCTGGTGTTGGAACTACTTCTGGTGCTGGAGGCACTACTGGTGCTGGAGGCACTACTGGTGCTGGGGGCACTGCTGGTGTTGGAACTACTTCTGGTGTTGGAGGCACTGCTGGTGCTAGAGGCACTACTGGTGCTGGAGGCACTACTGGTGCTGGAGGCACTACTGGTGCTGGAGGCACTACTGGTGCTGAAGGCACTGCTGGTGTTGGAGGCACTGCTGGTGTTGGAGGCACTGCTGGAGTTGGAGGCACTGCTGGTGCTGGAGGCACTGCTGGTGTTGGAGGCACTGCTGGTGTTGGAGGCACTGCTAGTGTTGGAGCTACTGCTGGTGTTGGAGGCACTGCTGGTGTTGGAGGCACTGCTGTTGTTGGAGGCACTGCTGTTGTTGGAGGCACTGATGGTGTTGGGGACATTGATGGTGCTGGAGGCACTGCTGGTGCTGGAGGCACTGCTGGTGTTGGAGGCACTGCTGGTGTTGGAGCTACTGCTGATGTTAGAGGCACTGCTGATGTTGGAGGCACTGCTGGTGTTGGAGGCACTGCTGGTGTTGGAGACACTGTTGGTGTTGGAGCTACTGCTGATGTTAGAGGCACTGCTGATGTTGGAGGCACTGCTGATGTTGGAGGCACTGTTGGTGTTGGTGGCATTGCTGGTGTTGGTGGCATTGCTGGTGTTGGAGGCACTGCTGGTGCTGGAGGCACTGCTGGTGTTGGAGGCACTGCTGGTGTTGGAGGCACTGCTGGTGTTGGAGGCACTGCTGGTGTTGGAGGCACTGTTGGTGTTGGAACAACTTCTGGTGTTGGAGGCACTACTGGTGATGGAGGCACTGCTGGTATTGGAGGCACTGCTGGTGCTGGAGGCACTGCTGGTGTTGGAGGCACTGCTGGTGTTGGAGGCACTGTTGGTGTTGGAACTACTTCTGGTGTTGGAGGCACTACTGGTGTTGGAGGCACTACTGGTGCTGGAGGCACTACTGGTGCTGGAGGCACTACTGGTGCTGGAGACACTACTGGTGCTCGAGGCACTACTGGTGTTGGAGGCACTGCTGGTGCTGGAGGCACTACTGGTGCTGGAGGCACTGCTGGTGTTGGAGGCACTACTGGTGCTGGAGGCACTGCTGGTGTTGGAGGCACTACTGGTGCTGGAGGCACTACTGGTGCTGGAGGCACTGCTGGTGCTGGAGGCACTGCTGATGCTGGAGGCACTACTGGTGCTGGAGGCACTGCTGGTGTTGGAGGCACTAGTGGTGCTGGAGGCACTACTGGTGCTGGAGGCACTACTTATGCTGGAGGCACTACTGGTGCTGAAGGCACTACTGGTGTTGGAGGCACTGCTGGTGTTGGAGGCACTACTGGTGCTGGAGGCACTACTGGTGCTGGAGGCACTACTGGTGCTGGAGGCACTACTGGTGCTGGAGGCACTACTGGTGCTGGAGGCACTACTGGTGCTGGAGGCACTGCTGGTGTTGGAACTACTTCTGGTGTTGGAGGCACTGTTGGTGTTGGAACTACTTCTGGTGTTGGAGGCACTACTGGTGCTGGAGGCACTACTGGTGCTGGAGGCACTGATGGTGCTGGAGGCACTACTGGTGCTGGAGGCACTGCTGGTGTTGGAACTACTTCTGGTGTTGGAGGCACTACTGGTGTTGGAGGCACTACTGGTGTTGGAGGCACTACTGGTGCTGGAGGCACTACTGGTGCTGGAGGCACTGCTGGTGCTGGAGGCACTACTGGTGCTGGAGGCACTGCTGGTGTTGGAACTACTTCTGGTGTTGGAGACACTACTGGTGTTGGAGGCACTACTGGTGTTGGAGGCACTACTGGTGCTGGAGGCACTACTGGTGCTGGAGGCACTACTGGTGTTGGAACTACTTCTGGTGTTGGAGGCACTACTGGTGTTAGAGGCACTACTGGTGCTGGAGGCACTGCTGGTGTTGGAACTACTTCTGGTGTTGGAGGCACTGCTGGTGTTGGAACTACTTCTGGTGTTGGAGGCACTACTGGTGCTGGAGGCACTGCTGGTGTTGGAACTACTTCTGGTGTTGGAGGCATTGCTGGTGTTGGAACTACTTCTGGTGTTGGAGGCACTAATGGTGCTGGAGGCACTGCTGGTGCTGGAGGCACTACTGGTGCTGGAGGCACTACTGGTGCTGGAGGCACTACTGGTGTTGGAGGCACTGCTGGTGTTGGAGGCACTGCTAGTGTTGGAGGCAATACTGGTGTTGGAGGCACTGCTGGTGTTGGAGGCAATACTGGTGTTGGAGGCACTGCTGGTGTTGAAGGCACTACTGGTGTTGGAGGCACTGCTGGTGTTGGAGGCACTACTGGTGCTGGAGGCACTGCTGGTCTTGGAACTACTTCTGGTGTTGAAGGCACTGCTGGTGTTGGAACTACTTCTGGTGTTGGAGGCACTACTTGGGCTGGAGGCACTACTGGTGCTGGAGGCACTAATGGTGCTGGAGGCACTACTGGTGCTGGAGGCACTGCTGGTGCTGGAGGCACTGCTGGTGTTGGAGGCACTACTGGTGCTGGAGGCACTGCTGGTGTTGGAGGCACTACTGGTGCTGGAGGCACTGCTTGTGCTGGAGGCACTGCTGGTGTTGGAGGCACTACTGGTGCTGGAGGCACTGCTGGTGCTGGAGGCACTACTGGTGCTGGAGGCACTACTGGTGTTGGAGGCACTGCTGGTGTTGGAACTACTTCTGGTGTTGGAGGCACTGCTGGTGCTGGAGGCACTACTGGTGCTGGAGGCACTACTGGTGCTGGAGGCACTGCTGGTGCTGGAGGCACTGCTGATGCTGGAGGCACTACTGGTGCTGGAGGCACTACTGATGTTGGAGGCACTGCTGGTGCTGGAGGCACTGCTGTTGCTGGAGGCACTGCTGGTGTTGGAGGCACTACTGGTGCTGGAGGCACTGCTGGTGCTGGAGGCACTGCTTGTGTTGGAACTACTTCTGATGTTGGAGGCACTACTGGTGCTGGAGGCACTACTGGCGCTGGAGGCACTGCTGGTGCTGGAAGCACTACTGGTGCTGGAGGCACTACTGGTGCTGGAGGCACTACTGGTGCTGGAGGCACTACTGGTGCTGGAGGCACTACTGGTGCTAGAGGCACTGCTGGTGCTGGAGGCACTACTGGTGCTGGAGGCACTACTGGTGCTGGAGGCACTGTTGGTGTTGGAACTACTTCTGGTGTTGGAGGCACTGCTGGTGCTGGAGGCACTACTGGTGCTGGAGGCACTGTTGGTGTTGAAACTACTTCTGGTGTTGGAGGCACTGCTGGTGCTGGAGGCACTACTGGTGCTGGAGGCACTGTTGGTGTTGGAACTACTTCTGGTGTTGGAGGCACTGCTGGTGCTGGAGGCACTACTGGTGCTGGAGGCACTGTTGGTGTTGGAACTACTTCTGGTGTTGGAACTACTTCTGGTGTTGGAGGCACTACTGGTGTTGGAGGCACTACTGGTGTTGGAGGCACTACTGGTGCTGGAGGCACTACTGGTGCTGGAGGCACTGCTGGTGCTGGAACTACTTCTGGTGTTGGAGACACTACTGGTGTTGGAGGCACTACTGGTGATGGAGGCACTACTGGTGCTGGAGGCACTACTGGTGCTGGAGGCACTGCTGGTGTTGGAACTACTTCTGGTGTTGGAGGCACTACTGGTGTTAGAGGCACTACTGGTGCTGGAGGCACTGCTGGTGTTGGAACTACTTCTGGTGTTGGAGGCACTGCTGGTGTTGGAACTACTTCTGGTGTTGGAGGCACTACTGGTGCTGGAGGCACTGCTGGTGTTGGAACTACTTCTGGTGTTGGAGGCATTGCTGGTGTTGGGACTACTTCTGGTGTTGGAGGCACTAATGGTGCTGGAGGCACTGCTGGTGCTGGAGGCACTACTGGTGCTGGAGGCACTACTGGTGTTGGAGGCACTGCTGGTGTTGGAGGCACTGCTGGTGTTGGAGGCAATACTGGTGTTGGAGGCACTGCTGGTGTTGGAGGCAATACTGGTGTTGGAGGCACTGCTGGTGTTGAAGGCACTACTGGTGTTGGAGGCACTGCTGGTGTTGGAGGCACTACTGGTGCTGGAGGCACTGCTGGTCTTGGAACTACTTCTGGTGTTGAAGGCACTGCTGGTGTTGGAACTACTTCTGGTGTTGGAGGCACTACTTGGGCTGGAGGCACTACTGGTGCTGGAGGCACTAATGGTGCTGGAGGCACTACTGGTGCTGGAGGCACTGCTGGTGCTGGAGGCACTGCTGGTGTTGGAGGCACTACTGGTGCTGGAGGCACTGCTGGTGTTGGAGGCACTACTGGTGCTGGAGGCACTGCTTGTGCTGGAGGCACTGCTGGTGTTGGAGGCACTACTGGTGCTGGAGGCACTGCTGGTGCTGGAGGCACTACTGGTGCTGGAGGCACTGCTGGTGCTGGAGGCACTACTGGTGCTGGAGGCACTACTGGTGCTGGAGGCACTACTGGTGTTGGAGGCACTGCTGGTGTTGGAACTACTTCTGGTGTTGGAGGCACTGCTGGTGCTGGAGGCACTACTGGTGCTGGAGGCACTACTGGTGCTGGAGGCACTGCTGGTGCTGGAGGCACTGCTGATGCTGGAGGCACTACTGGTGCTGGAGGCACTACTGATGTTGGAGGCACTGCTGGTGCTGGAGGCACTGCTGGTGCTGGAGGCACTGCTGGTGTTGGAGGCACTACTGGTGCTGGAGGCACTGTTGGTGCTGGAGGCACTGCTTGTGTTGGAACTACTTCTGATGTTGGAGGCACTACTGGTGCTGGAGGCACTACTGGTGCTGGAGGCACTGCTGGTGCTGGAAGCACTACTGGTGCTGGAGGCACTACTGGTGCTGGAGGCACTACTGGTGCTGGAGGCACTACTGGTGCTGGAGGCACTACTGGTGCTGGAGGCACTGCTGGTGCTGGAGGCACTACTGGTGCTGGAGGCACTACTGGTGCTGGAGGCACTACTGGTGCTGGAGGCACTGTTGGTGTTGGAACTACTTCTGGTGTTGGAGGCACTGCTGGTGCTGGAGGCACTACTGGTGCTGGAGGCACTGTTGGTGTTGAAACTACTTCTGGTGTTGGAGGCACTGCTGGTGCTGGAGGCACTACTGGTGCTGGAGGCACTGTTGGTGTTGGAACTACTTCTGGTGTTGGAGGCACTGCTGGTGCTGGAGGCACTACTGGTGCTGGAGGCACTGTTGGTGTTGGAACTACTTCTGGTGTTGGAGGCACTACTGGTGCTGGAGGCACTGCTGGTGCTGGAGGCACGGCTGGTGCTGGAGGCACTACTGGTGCTGGAGGCACTACTGGTGCTGGAGGCACTGTTGGTGTTGGAACTACTTCTGGTGTTGGAGGCACTACTGGTGCTGGAGGCACTACTGGTGCTGGAGGCACTACTGGTGCTGGAGGCACTGCTGGTGTTGGAACTACTTCTGGTGTTGGAGGCACTACTGGTGCTGGAGGCACTACTGGTGCTGGAGGCACTGCTGGTGTTGGAACTACTTCTGGTGTTGGAGGCACTGCTGGTGCTGGAGGCACTACTGGTGCTGGAGGCACTGCTGGTGTTGGAACTACTTCTGGTGCTGGAGGCACTACTGGTGCTGGAGGCACTACTGGTGCTGGAGGCACTGCTGGTGTTGGAACTACTTCTGGTGTTGGAGGCACTACTGGTGCTGGAGGCACTACTGATGCTGGAGGCACTACTGGTGCTGGAGGCACTACTGGTGCTGGAGGCACTACTGGTGCTGGAGGCACTGTTGGTGTTGGAACTACTTCTGGTGTTGGAACTACTTCTGGTGTTGGAGGCACTGCTGGTGTTGGAGGCACTACTGGTACTGGAGGCACTACTGGTGCTGGAGGCACTAATGGTGCTGGAGGCACTGCTGGTGCTGGAGGCACTACTGGTGCTGGAGGCACTACTGGTGCTGGAGGCACTACTGGTGTTGGAGGCACTGCTGGTGTTGGAGGCACAGCTGGTGTTGGAACTACTTCTGGTGTTGGAGGCACTAATGGTGCTGGAGGCACTGCTGGTGCTGGAGGCACTACTGGTGCTGGAGGCACTACTGGTGCTGGAGGCACTACTGGTGTTGGAGGCACTGCTGGTGTTGGAGGCACTGCTGGTGTTGGAGGCAATACTGGTGTTGGAGGCACTGCTGGTGTTGGAGGCACTACTGGTGTTGGAGGCACTGCTGGTGTTGGAGGCACTACTGGTGTTGGAGGCACTGCTGGTGTTGGAGGCACTACTGGTGCTGGAGGCACTGCTGGTGTTGGAACTACTTCTGGTGTTGGAGGCACTACTGGTGCTGGAGGCACTACTGGTGCTGGAGGCACTAATGGTGCTGGAGGCACTACTGGTGCTGGAGGCACTGCTGGTGCTGGAGGCACTGCTGGTGTTGGAGGCACTACTGGTGCTGGAGGCACTGCTGGTGTTGGAGGCACTACTGGTGCTGGAGGCACTGCTGGTGCTGGAGGCACTGCTGGTGTTGGAGGCACTACTGGTGCTGGAGGCACTGCTGGTGCTGGAGGCACTACTGGTGCTGGAGGCACTACTGGTGTTGGAGGCACTGCTGGTGTTGGAACTAATTCTGGTGTTGGAGGCACTGCTGGTGCTGGAGGCACTACTGGTGCTGGAGGCACTACTGGTGCTGGAGGCACTGCTGGTGCTGGAGGCACTGCTGGTGCTGGAGGCACTACTGATGTTGGAGGCACTGCTGGTGCTGGAGGCACTGCTGGTGCTGAAGGCACTGCTGGTGTTGGAACTACTTCTGGTGCTGGAGGCACTACTGGTGCTGGAGGCACTACTGGTGCTGGAGGCACTGCTGGTGTTGGAACTACTTCTGGTGTTGGAGGCACTACTGGTGCTGGAGGCACTACTGATGCTGGAGGCACTACTGGTGCTGGAGGCACTACTGGTGCTGGAGGCACTACTGGTGCTGGAGGCACTGTTGGTGTTGGAACTACTTCTGGTGTTGGAACTACTTCTGGTGTTGGAGGCACTGCTGGTGTTGGAGGCACTACTGGTACTGGAGGCACTACTGGTGCTGGAGGCACTAATGGTGCTGGAGGCACTGCTGGTGCTGGAGGCACTACTGGTGCTGGAGGCACTACTGGTGCTGGAGGCACTACTGGTGTTGGAGGCACTGCTGGTGTTGGAGGCACAGCTGGTGTTGGAACTACTTCTGGTGTTGGAGGCACTAATGGTGCTGGAGGCACTGCTGGTGCTGGAGGCACTACTGGTGCTGGAGGCACTACTGGTGCTGGAGGCACTACTGGTGTTGGAGGCACTGCTGGTGTTGGAGGCACTGCTGGTGTTGGAGGCAATACTGGTGTTGGAGGCACTGCTGGTGTTGGAGGCACTACTGGTGTTGGAGGCACTGCTGGTGTTGGAGGCACTACTGGTGTTGGAGGCACTGCTGGTGTTGGAGGCACTACTGGTGCTGGAGGCACTGCTGGTGTTGGAACTACTTCTGGTGTTGGAGGCACTACTGGTGCTGGAGGCACTACTGGTGCTGGAGGCACTAATGGTGCTGGAGGCACTACTGGTGCTGGAGGCACTGCTGGTGCTGGAGGCACTGCTGGTGTTGGAGGCACTACTGGTGCTGGAGGCACTGCTGGTGTTGGAGGCACTACTGGTGCTGGAGGCACTGCTGGTGCTGGAGGCACTGCTGGTGTTGGAGGCACTACTGGTGCTGGAGGCACTGCTGGTGCTGGAGGCACTACTGGTGCTGGAGGCACTACTGGTGTTGGAGGCACTGCTGGTGTTGGAACTAATTCTGGTGTTGGAGGCACTGCTGGTGCTGGAGGCACTACTGGTGCTGGAGGCACTACTGGTGCTGGAGGCACTGCTGGTGCTGGAGGCACTGCTGGTGCTGGAGGCACTACTGATGTTGGAGGCACTGCTGGTGCTGGAGGCACTGCTGGTGCTGAAGGCACTGCTGGTGTTGGAGGCACTACGGGTGCTGGAGGCACTGCTGGTGCTGGAGGCACTGCTTGTGTTGGAACTACTTCTGATGTTGGAGGCACTACTGGTTCTGGAGGCACTACTGGTGCTGAAGGCACTGCTGGTGCTGGAGGCACTACTGGTGCTGGAGGCACTACTGGTGCTGGAGGCACTACTGGTGCTGGAGGCACTACTGGTGCTGGAGGCACTACTGGTGCTGGAGGCACTACTGGTGCTGGAGGCACTACTGGTGATGGAGGCACTACTGGTGCTGGAGGCACTACTGGTGCTGGAGGCACTACTGGTGCTGGAGGCACTGCTGGTGCTGGAGGCACTACTGGTGCTGGAGGCACTACTGGTGCTGGAGGCACTGTTGGTGTTGGAACTACTTCTGGTGTTGGAGGCACTGCTGGTGCTGGAGGCACTACTGGTGCTGGAGGCACTGTTGGTGTTGAAACTACTTCTGGTGTTGGAGGCACTGCTGGTGCTGGAGGCACTACTGGTGCTGGAGGCACTGTTGGTGTTGGAACTACTTCTGGTGTTGGAGGCACTGCTGGTGCTGGAGGCACTATTGGTGCTGGAGGCACTGTTGGTGTTGGAACTACTTCTGGTGTTGGAGGCACTACTGGTGCTGGAGGCACTACTGGTACTGGAGGCACTACTGGTGCTGGAGGCACTGCTGGTGCTGGAGGCACTACTGGTGCTGGAGGCACTGTTGGTGTTGGAACTACTTCTGGTGTTGGAGGCACTACTGGTGCTGGAGGCACTACTGGTGCTGGAGGCACTACTGGTGCTGGAGGCACTGCTGGTGTTGGAACTACTTCTGGTGTTGGAGGCACTACTGGTGCTGGAGGCACTACTGGTGCTGGAGGCACTGCTGGTGTTGGAACTACTTCTGGTGTTGGAGGCACTGCTGGTGCTGGAGGCACTACTGGTGCTGGAGGCACTGCTGGTGTTGGAACTACTTCTGGTGCTGGAGGCACTACTGGTGCTGGAGGCACTACTGGTGCTGGAGGCACTGCTGGTGTTGGAACTACTTCTGGTGTTGGAGGCACTGCTGGTGCTAGAGGCACTACTGGTGCTGGAGGCACTACTGGTGCTGGAGGCATTACTGGTGCTGGAGGCACTACTGGTGCTGGATGCACTGCTGGTGTTGGAGGCACTGCTGGTGTTGGAGGCACTGCTGGTGTTGGAGGCACTGCTGGTGCTGGAGGCACTGCTGGTGTTGGAGGCACTGCTGGTGTTGGAGGCACTGCTAGTGTTGGAGCTACTGCTGGTGTTGGAGGCACTGCTGGTGTTGGAGGCACTGCTGTTGTTGGAGGCACTGCTGTTGTTGGAGGCACTGATGGTGTTGGGGACATTGATGGTGCTGGAGGCACTGCTGGTGCTGGAGGCACTGCTGGTGTTGGAGGCACTGCTGGTGTTGGAGCTACTGCTGATGTTAGAGGCACTGCTGATGTTGGAGGCACTGCTGGTGTTGGAGGCACTGCTGGTGTTGGAGACACTGTTGGTGTTGGAGCTACTGCTGATGTTAGAGGCACTGCTGATGTTGGAGGCACTGCTGATGTTGGAGGCACTGCTGGTGTTGGTGGCATTGCTGGTGTTGGAGGCACTGCTGGTGCTGGAGGCACTGCTGGTGTTGGAGGCACTGCTGGTGTTGGAGGCACTGCTGGTGTTGGAGGCACTGCTGGTGTTGGAGGCACTGCTGGTGTTGGAGGCACTGTTGGTGTTGGAACAACTTCTGGTGTTGGAGGCACTACTGGTGATGGAGGCACTGCTGGTATTGGAGGCACTGCTGGTGCTGGAGGCACTGCTGGTGTTGGAGGCACTGCTGGTGTTGGAGGCACTGTTGGTGTTGGAACTACTTCTGGTGTTGGAGGCACTACTGGTGTTGGAGGCACTACTGGTGCTGGAGGCACTACTGGTGCTGGAGGCACTACTGGTGCTGGAGGCACTACTGGTGCTGGAGGCACTACTGGTGCTCGAGGCACTACTGGTGTTGGAGGCACTGCTGGTGCTGGAGGCACTACTGGTGCTGGAGGCACTGCTGGTGTTGGAGGCACTACTGGTGCTGGAGGCACTACTGGTGTTGGAGGCACTACTGGTGCTGGAGGCACTACTGGTGCTGGAGGCACTACTGGTGCTGGAGGCACTGCTGGTGCTGGAGGCACTGCTGGTGCTGGAGGCACTACTGGTGCTGGAGGCACTGCTGGTGTTGGAGGCACTAGTGGTGCTGGAGGCGCTACTGGTGCTGGAGGCACTACTTATGCTGGAGGCACTACTGGTGCTGGAGGCACTACTGGTGTTGGAGGCACTGCTGGTGTTGGAGGCACTACTGGTGCTGGAGGCACTACTGGTGCTGGAGGCACTACTGGTGCTGGAGGCACTACTGGTGCTGGAGGCACTACTGGTGCTGGAGGCACTACTGGTGCTGGAGGCACTGCTGGTGTTGGAACTACTTCTGGTGTTGGAGGCACTGTTGGTGTTGGAACTACTTCTGGTGTTGGAGGCACTACTGGTGCTGGAGGCACTACTGGTGCTGGAGGCACTGCTGGTGCTGGAGGCACTACTGGTGCTGGAGGCACTGCTCGTGTTAGAACTACTTCTGGTGTTGGAGGCACTACTGGTGTTGGAGGCACTGCTGGTGTTGGAGGCACTACTGGTGCTGGAGGCACTACTGGTGCTGGAGGCACTGCTGGTGCTGGAGGCACTACTGGTGCTGGAGGCACTGCTGGTGTTGGAACTACTTCTGGTGTTGGAGACACTACTGGTGTTGGAGGCACTACTGGTGTTGGAGGCACTACTGGTGCTGGAGGCACTACTGGTGCTGGAGGCACTGCTGGTGTTGGAACTACTTCTGGTGTTGGAGGCACTACTGGTGTTAGAGGCACTACTGGTGCTGGAGGCACTGCTGGTGTTGGAACTACTTCTGGTGTTGGAGGCACTGCTGGTGTTGCAACTACTTCTGGTGTTGGAGGCACTACTGGTGCTGGAGGCACTGCTGGTGTTGGAACTACTTCTGGTGTTGGAGGCATTGCTGGTGTTGGAACTACTTATGGTGTTGGAGGCACTAATGGTGCTGGAGGCACTGCTGGTGCTGGAGGCACTACTGGTGCTGGAGGCACTACTGGTGCTGGAGGCACTACTGGTGCTGGAGGCACTACTGGTGCTGGAGGCACTGCTGGTGTTGGAGGCACTGCTGGTGTTGGAGGCAATACTGGTGTTGGAGGGACTGCTGGTGTTGGAGGCAATACTGGTGTTGGAGGCACTGCTGGTGTTGAAGGCACTACTGGTGTTGGAGGCACTGCTGGTGTTGGAGGCACTACTGGTGCTGGAGGCACTGCTGGTCTTGGAACTACTTCTGGTGTTGAAGGCACTGCTGGTGTTGGAACTACTTCTGGTGCTGGAGGCACTACTTGGGCTGGAGGCACTACTGGTGCTGGAGGCACTAATGGTGCTGGAGGCACTACTGGTGCTGGAGGCACTGCTGGTGCTGGAGGCACAGCTGGTGCTGGAGGCACTGCTGGTGTTGGAGGCACTACTGGTGCTGGAGGCACTGCTGGTGTTGGAGGCACTACTGGTGCTGGAGGCACTGCTTGTGCTGGAGGCACTGCTGGTGTTGGAGGCACTACTGGTGCTGGAGGCACTGCTGGTGCTGGAGGCACTACTGGTGCTGGAGGCACTACTGGTGCTGGAGGCACTGCTGGTGTTGGAACTACTTCTGGTGTTGGAGGCACTGCTGGTGCTGGAGGCACTACTGGTGCTGGAGGCACTACTGGTGCTGGAGGCACTGCTGGTGCTGGAGGCACTGCTGATGCTGGAGCCACTACTGGTGCTGGAGGCACTGCTGATGCTGGAGGCACTACTGGTGCTGGAGGCACTACTGATGTTGGAGGCACTGCTGGTGCTGGAGGCACTGCTGGTGCTGGAGGCACTGTTGGTGTTCGAGGCACTACTGGTGCTGGAGGCACTGCTTGTGTTGGAACTACTTCTGATGTTGGAGGCACTACTGGTGCTGGAGGCACTACTGGTGCTGGAGGCACTGCTGGTGCTGGAAGCACTACTGGTGCTGGAGGCACTACTGGTGCTGGAGGCACTACTGGTGCTGGAGGCACTACTGGTGCTGGAGGCACTACTGGTGCTGGAGGCACTGCTGGTGTTGGAGGCACTACTGGTGCTGGAGGCACTGCTGGTGCTGGAGGCACTGCTGGTGTTGGAGGCACTACTGGTGCTGGAGGCACTGCTGGTGCTGGAGGCACTACTGGTGCTGGAGGCACTACTGGTGTTGGAGGCACTGCTGGTGTTGGAACTAATTCTGGTGTTGGAGGCACTGCTGGTGCTGGAGGCACTACTGGTGCTGGAGGCACTACTGGTGCTGGAGGCACTGCTGGTGCTGGAGGCACTGCTGGTGCTGGAGGCACTACTGATGTTGGAGGCACTGCTGGTGCTGGAGGCACTGCTGGTGCTGAAGGCACTGCTGGTGTTGGAGGCACTACGGGTGCTGGAGGCACTGCTGGTGCTGGAGGCACTGCTTGTGTTGGAACTACTTCTGATGTTGGAGGCACTACTGGTTCTGGAGGCACTACTGGTGCTGAAGGCACTGCTGGTGCTGGAGGCACTACTGGTGCTGGAGGCACTACTGGTGCTGGAGGCACTACTGGTGCTGGAGGCACTACTGGTGCTGGAGGCACTACTGGTGCTGGAGGCACTACTGGTGCTGGAGGCACTACTGGTGATGGAGGCACTACTGGTGCTGGAGGCACTACTGGTGCTGGAGGCACTACTGGTGCTGGAGGCACTGCTGGTGCTGGAGGCACTACTGGTGCTGGAGGCACTACTGGTGCTGGAGGCACTGTTGGTGTTGGAACTACTTCTGGTGTTGGAGGCACTGCTGGTGCTGGAGGCACTACTGGTGCTGGAGGCACTGTTGGTGTTGAAACTACTTCTGGTGTTGGAGGCACTGCTGGTGCTGGAGGCACTACTGGTGCTGGAGGCACTGTTGGTGTTGGAACTACTTCTGGTGTTGGAGGCACTGCTGGTGCTGGAGGCACTATTGGTGCTGGAGGCACTGTTGGTGTTTGAACTACTTCTGGTGTTGGAACTACTTCTGGTGTTGGAGGCACTACTGGTGCTGGAGGCACTACTGGTGCTGGAGGCACTGCTGGTGCTGGAGGCACTGCTGGTGCTGGAGGCACTACTGGTGCTGGAGGCACTGTTGGTGTTGGAACTACTTCTGGTGTTGGAGGCACTACTGGTGCTGGAGGCACTACTGGTACTGGAGGCACTACTGGTGCTGGAGGCACTGCTGGTGCTGGAGGCACTACTGGTGCTGGAGGCACTGTTGGTGTTGGAACTACTTCTGGTGTTGGAGGCACTACTGGTGCTGGAGGCACTACTGGTGCTGGAGGCACTACTGGTGCTGGAGGCACTGCTGGTGTTGGAACTACTTCTGGTGTTGGAGGCACTACTGGTGCTGGAGGCACTACTGGTGCTGGAGGCACTGCTGGTGTTGGAACTACTTCTGGTGTTGGAGGCACTGCTGGTGCTGGAGGCACTACTGGTGCTGGAGGCACTGCTGGTGTTGGAACTACTTCTGGTGCTGGAGGCACTACTGGTGCTGGAGGCACTACTGGTGCTGGAGGCACTGCTGGTGTTGGAACTACTTCTGGTGTTGGAGGCACTGCTGGTGCTAGAGGCACTACTGGTGCTGGAGGCACTACTGGTGCTGGAGGCACTACTGGTGCTGGAGGCACTACTGGTGCTGGATGCACTGCTGGTGTTGGAGGCACTGCTGGTGTTGGAGGCACTGCTGGTGTTGGAGGCACTGCTGGTGCTGGAGGCACTGCTGGTGTTGGAGGCACTGCTGGTGTTGGAGGCACTGCTAGTGTTGGAGCTACTGCTGGTGTTGGAGGCACTGCTGGTGTTGGAGGCACTGCTGTTGTTGGAGGCACTGCTGTTGTTGGAGGCACTGATGGTGTTGGGGACATTGATGGTGCTGGAGGCACTGCTGGTGCTGGAGGCACTGCTGGTGTTGGAGGCACTGCTGGTGTTGGAGCTACTGCTGATGTTAGAGGCACTGCTGATGTTGGAGGCACTGCTGGTGTTGGAGGCACTGCTGGTGTTGGAGACACTGTTGGTGTTGGAGCTACTGCTGATGTTAGAGGCACTGCTGATGTTGGAGGCACTGCTGATGTTGGAGGCACTGCTGGTGTTGGTGGCATTGCTGGTGTTGGAGGCACTGCTGGTGCTGGAGGCACTGCTGGTGTTGGAGGCACTGCTGGTGTTGGAGGCACTGCTGGTGTTGGAGGCACTGCTGGTGTTGGAGGCACTGCTGGTGTTGGAGGCACTGCTGGTGTTGGAGGCACTGTTGGTGTTGGAACAACTTCTGGTGTTGGAGGCACTACTGGTGCTGGAGGCACTACTGATGTTGGAGGCACTGCTGGTGCTGGAGGCACTGCTGGTGCTGGAGGCACTGCTGGTGTTCGAGGCACTACTGGTGCTGGAGGCACTGCTTGTGTTGGAACTACTTCTGATGTTGGAGGCACTACTGGTGCTGGAGGCACTACTGGTGCTGGAGGCACTGCTGGTGCTGGAAGCACTACTGGTGCTGGAGGCACTACTGGTGCTGGAGGCACTACTGGTGCTGGAGGCACTACTGGTGCTGGAGGCACTACTGGTGCTGGAGGCACTGCTGGTGTTGGAGGCACTACTGGTGCTGGAGGCACTGCTGGTGCTGGAGGCACTGCTGGTGTTGGAGGCACTACTGGTGCTGGAGGCACTGCTGGTGCTGGAGGCACTACTGGTGCTGGAGGCACTACTGGTGTTGGAGGCACTGCTGGTGTTGGAACTAATTCTGGTGTTGGAGGCACTGCTGGTGCTGGAGGCACTACTGGTGCTGGAGGCACTACTGGTGCTGGAGGCACTGCTGGTGCTGGAGGCACTGCTGGTGCTGGAGGCACTACTGATGTTGGAGGCACTGCTGGTGCTGGAGGCACTGCTGGTGCTGAAGGCACTGCTGGTGTTGGAGGCACTACGGGTGCTGGAGGCACTGCTGGTGCTGGAGGCACTGCTTGTGTTGGAACTACTTCTGATGTTGGAGGCACTACTGGTTCTGGAGGCACTACTGGTGCTGAAGGCACTGCTGGTGCTGGAGGCACTACTGGTGCTGGAGGCACTACTGGTGCTGGAGGCACTACTGGTGCTGGAGGCACTACTGGTGCTGGAGGCACTACTGGTGCTGGAGGCACTACTGGTGCTGGAGGCACTACTGGTGATGGAGGCACTACTGGTGCTGGAGGCACTACTGGTGCTGGAGGCACTACTGGTGCTGGAGGCACTGCTGGTGCTGGAGGCACTACTGGTGCTGGAGGCACTACTGGTGCTGGAGGCACTGTTGGTGTTGGAACTACTTCTGGTGTTGGAGGCACTGCTGGTGCTGGAGGCACTACTGGTGCTGGAGGCACTGTTGGTGTTGAAACTACTTCTGGTGTTGGAGGCACTGCTGGTGCTGGAGGCACTACTGGTGCTGGAGGCACTGTTGGTGTTGGAACTACTTCTGGTGTTGGAGGCACTGCTGGTGCTGGAGGCACTATTGGTGCTGGAGGCACTGTTGGTGTTTGAACTACTTCTGGTGTTGGAACTACTTCTGGTGTTGGAGGCACTACTGGTGCTGGAGGCACTACTGGTGCTGGAGGCACTGCTGGTGCTGGAGGCACTGCTGGTGCTGGAGGCACTACTGGTGCTGGAGGCACTGTTGGTGTTGGAACTACTTCTGGTGTTGGAGGCACTACTGGTGCTGGAGGCACTACTGGTACTGGAGGCACTACTGGTGCTGGAGGCACTGCTGGTGCTGGAGGCACTACTGGTGCTGGAGGCACTGTTGGTGTTGGAACTACTTCTGGTGTTGGAGGCACTACTGGTGCTGGAGGCACTACTGGTGCTGGAGGCACTACTGGTGCTGGAGGCACTGCTGGTGTTGGAACTACTTCTGGTGTTGGAGGCACTACTGGTGCTGGAGGCACTACTGGTGCTGGAGGCACTGCTGGTGTTGGAACTACTTCTGGTGTTGGAGGCACTGCTGGTGCTGGAGGCACTACTGGTGCTGGAGGCACTGCTGGTGTTGGAACTACTTCTGGTGCTGGAGGCACTACTGGTGCTGGAGGCACTACTGGTGCTGGAGGCACTGCTGGTGTTGGAACTACTTCTGGTGTTGGAGGCACTGCTGGTGCTAGAGGCACTACTGGTGCTGGAGGCACTACTGGTGCTGGAGGCACTACTGGTGCTGGAGGCACTACTGGTGCTGGATGCACTGCTGGTGTTGGAGGCACTGCTGGTGTTGGAGGCACTGCTGGTGTTGGAGGCACTGCTGGTGCTGGAGGCACTGCTGGTGTTGGAGGCACTGCTGGTGTTGGAGGCACTGCTAGTGTTGGAGCTACTGCTGGTGTTGGAGGCACTGCTGGTGTTGGAGGCACTGCTGTTGTTGGAGGCACTGCTGTTGTTGGAGGCACTGATGGTGTTGGGGACATTGATGGTGCTGGAGGCACTGCTGGTGCTGGAGGCACTGCTGGTGTTGGAGGCACTGCTGGTGTTGGAGCTACTGCTGATGTTAGAGGCACTGCTGATGTTGGAGGCACTGCTGGTGTTGGAGGCACTGCTGGTGTTGGAGACACTGTTGGTGTTGGAGCTACTGCTGATGTTAGAGGCACTGCTGATGTTGGAGGCACTGCTGATGTTGGAGGCACTGCTGGTGTTGGTGGCATTGCTGGTGTTGGAGGCACTGCTGGTGCTGGAGGCACTGCTGGTGTTGGAGGCACTGCTGGTGTTGGAGGCACTGCTGGTGTTGGAGGCACTGCTGGTGTTGGAGGCACTGCTGGTGTTGGAGGCACTGCTGGTGTTGGAGGCACTGTTGGTGTTGGAACAACTTCTGGTGTTGGAGGCACTACTGGTGATGGAGGCACTGCTGGTATTGGAGGCACTGCTGGTGCTGGAGGCACTGCTGGTGTTGGAGGCACTGCTGGTGTTGGAGGCACTGTTGGTGTTGGAACTACTTCTGGTGTTGGAGGCACTACTGGTGTTGGAGGCACTACTGGTGCTGGAGGCACTACTGGTGCTGGAGGCACTACTGGTGCTGGAGGCACTACTGGTGCTGGAGGCACTACTGGTGCTCGAGGCACTACTGGTGTTGGAGGCACTGCTGGTGCTGGAGGCACTACTGGTGCTGGAGGCACTGCTGGTGTTGGAGGCACTACTGGTGCTGGAGGCACTACTGGTGTTGGAGGCACTACTGGTGCTGGAGGCACTACTGGTGCTGGAGGCACTACTGGTGCTGGAGGCACTGCTGGTGCTGGAGGCACTGCTGGTGCTGGAGGCACTACTGGTGCTGGAGGCACTGCTGGTGTTGGAGGCACTAGTGGTGCTGGAGGCGCTACTGGTGCTGGAGGCACTACTTATGCTGGAGGCACTACTGGTGCTGGAGGCACTACTGGTGTTGGAGGCACTGCTGGTGTTAGAGGCACTACTGGTGCTGGAGGCACTACTGGTGCTGGAGGCACTACTGGTGCTGGAGGCACTACTGGTGCTGGAGGCACTACTGGTGCTGGAGGCACTACTGGTGCTGGAGGCACTGCTGGTGTTGGAACTACTTCTGGTGTTGGAGGCACTGTTGGTGTTGGAACTACTTCTGGTGTTGGAGGCACTACTGGTGCTGGAGGCACTACTGGTGCTGGAGGCACTGCTGGTGCTGGAGGCACTACTGGTGCTGGAGGCACTGCTCGTGTTGGAACTACTTCTGGTGTTGGAGGCACTACTGGTGTTGGAGGCACTGCTGGTGTTGGAGGCACTACTGGTGCTGGAGGCACTACTGGTGCTGGAGGCACTGCTGGTGCTGGAGGCACTACTGGTGCTGGAGGCACTGCTGGTGTTGGAACTACTTCTGGTGTTGGAGACACTACTGGTGTTGGAGGCACTACTGGTGTTGGAGGCACTACTGGTGCTGGAGGCACTACTGGTGCTGGAGGCACTGCTGGTGTTGGAACTACTTCTGGTGTTGGAGGCACTACTGGTGTTAGAGGCACTACTGGTGCTGGAGGCACTGCTGGTGTTGGAACTACTTCTGGTGTTGGAGGCACTGCTGGTGTTGCAACTACTTCTGGTGTTGGAGGCACTACTGGTGCTGGAGGCACTGCTGGTGTTGGAACTACTTCTGGTGTTGGAGGCATTGCTGGTGTTGGAACTACTTATGGTGTTGGAGGCACTAATGGTGCTGGAGGCACTGCTGGTGCTGGAGGCACTACTGGTGCTGGAGGCACTACTGGTGCTGGAGGCACTACTGGTGCTGGAGGCACTACTGGTGTTGGAGGCACTGCTGGTGTTGGAGGCACTGCTGGTGTTGGAGGCAATACTGGTGTTGGAGGGACTGCTGGTGTTGGAGGCAATACTGGTGTTGGAGGCACTGCTGGTGTTGAAGGCACTACTGGTGTTGGAGGCACTGCTGGTGTTGGAGGCACTACTGGTGCTGGAGGCACTGCTGGTCTTGGAACTACTTCTGGTGTTGAAGGCACTGCTGGTGTTGGAACTACTTCTGGTGCTGGAGGCACTACTTGGGCTGGAGGCACTACTGGTGCTGGAGGCACTAATGGTGCTGGAGGCACTACTGGTGCTGGAGGCACTGCTGGTGCTGGAGGCACAGCTGGTGCTGGAGGCACTGCTGGTGTTGGAGGCACTACTGGTGCTGGAGGCACTGCTGGTGTTGGAGGCACTACTGGTGCTGGAGGCACTGCTTGTGCTGGAGGCACTGCTGGTGTTGGAGGCACTACTGGTGCTGGAGGCACTGCTGGTGCTGGAGGCACTACTGGTGCTGGAGGCACTACTGGTGCTGGAGGCACTGCTGGTGTTGGAACTACTTCTGGTGTTGGAGGCACTGCTGGTGCTGGAGGCACTACTGGTGCTGGAGGCACTACTGGTGCTGGAGGCACTGCTGGTGCTGGAGGCACTGCTGATGCTGGAGCCACTACTGGTGCTGGAGGCACTGCTGATGCTGGAGGCACTACTGGTGCTGGAGGCACTACTGATGTTGGAGGCACTGCTGGTGCTGGAGGCACTGCTGGTGCTGGAGGCACTGCTGGTGTTCGAGGCACTACTGGTGCTGGAGGCACTGCTTGTGTTGGAACTACTTCTGATGTTGGAGGCACTACTGGTGCTGGAGGCACTACTGGTGCTGGAGGCACTGCTGGTGCTGGAAGCACTACTGGTGCTGGAGGCACTACTGGTGCTGGAGGCACTACTGGTGCTGGAGGCACTACTGGTGCTGGAGGCACTACTGGTGCTGGAGGCACTGCTGGTGCTGGAGGCACTACTGGTGCTGGAGGCACTACTGGTGCTGGAGGCACTGTTGGTGTTGGAACTACTTCTGGTGTTGGAGGCACTGCTGGTGCTGGAGGCACTACTGGTGCTGGAGGCACTGTTGGTGTTGAAACTACTTCTGGTGTTGGAGGCACTGCTGGTGCTGGAGGCACTACTGGTGCTGGAGGCACTGTTGGTGTTGGAACTACTTCTGGTGTTGGAGGCACTGCTGGTACTGGAGGCACTACTGGTGCTGGAGGCACTGTTGGTGTTGGAACTACTTCTGGTGTTGGAACTACTTCTGGTGTTGGAGGCACTACTGGTGTTGGAGGCACTACTGGTGTTGGAGGCACTACTGGTGCTGGAGGCACTACTGGTGCTGGAGGCACTGCTGGTGCTGGAGGCACTACTGGTGCTGGAGGCACTGCTGGTGTTGGAACTACTTCTGGTGTTGGAGACACTACTGGTGTTGGAGGCACTACTGGTGTTGGAGGCACTACTGGTGCTGGAGGCACTACTGGTGCTGGAGGCACTGCTGGTGTTGGAACTACTTCTGGTGTTGGAGGCACTACTGGTGTTAGAGGCACTACTGGTGCTGGAGGCACTGCTGGTGTTGGAACTACTTCTGGTGTTGGAGGCACTGCTGGAGTTGGAACTACTTCTGGTGTTGGAGGCACTACTGGTGCTGAAGGCACTGCTGGTGTTGGAACTACTTCTGGTGTTGGAGGCATTGCTGGTGTTGGAACTACTTCTGGTGTTGGAGGCACTAATGGTGCTGGAGGCACTGCTGGTGCTGGAGGCACTACTGGTGCTGGAGGCACTACTGGTGCTGGAGGCACTACTGGTGTTGGAGGCACTGCTGGTGTTGGAGGCACTGCTGGTGTTGGAGGCAATACTGGTGTTGGAGGCACTGCTGGTGTTGGAGGCAAAACTGGTGTTGGAGGCACTGCTGGTGTTGAAGGCACTACTGGTGTTGGAGGCACTGCTGGTGTAGGAGGCACTACTGGTGCTGGAGGCACTGCTGGTCTTGGAACTACTTCTGGTGTTGAAGGCACTGCTGGTGTTGGAACTACTTCTGGTGTTGGAGGCACTACTTGAACTGGAGGCACTACTGGTGCTGGAGGCACTAATGGTGCTGGAGGCACTACTGGTGCTGGAGGCACTGCTGGTGCTGGAGGCACTGCTGGTGTTGGAGGCACTACTGGTGCTGGAGGCACTGCTGGTGTTGGAGGCACTACTGGTGCTGGAGGCACTGCTTGTGCTGGAGGCACTGCTGGTGTTGGAGGCACTACTGGTGCTGGAGGCACTGCTGGTGCTGGAGGCACTACTGGTGCTGGAGGCACTACTGGTGTTGGAGGCACTGCTGGTGTTGGAACTACTTCTGGTGTTGGAGGCACTGCTGGTGCTGGAGGCACTACTGGTGCTGGAGGCACTACTGGTGCTGGAGGCACTGCTGGTGCTGGAGGCACTGCTGATGCTGGAGGCACTACTGGTGCTGGAGGCACTACTGATGTTGGAGGCACTGCTGGTGCTGGAGGCACTGCTGGTGCTGGAGGCACTGCTGGTGTTGGAGGCACTACTGGTGCTGGAGGCACTGCTGGTGCTGGAGGCACTGCTTGTGTTGGAACTACTTCTGATGTTGGAGGCACTACTGGTGCTGGAGGCACTACTGGTGCTGGAGGCACTGCTGGTGCTGGAAGCACTACTGGTGCTGGAGGCACTACTGGTGCTGGAGGCACTACTGGTGCTGGAGGCACTACTGGTGCTGGAGGCACTACTGGTGCTGGAGGCACTGCTGGTGCTGGAGGCACTACTGGTGCTGGAGGCACTACTGGTGCTGGAGGCACTGTTAGTGTTGGAACTACTTCTGGTGTTGGAGGCACTGCTGGTGCTGGAGGCACTACTGGTGCTGGAGGCACTGTTGGTGTTGAAACTACTTCTGGTGTTGGAGGCACTGCTGGTGCTGGAGGCACTACTGGTGCTGGAGGCACTGTTGGTGTTGGAACTACTTCTGGTGTTGGAGGCACTGCTGGTGCTGGAGGCACTACTGGTGCTGGAGGCACTGTTGGTGTTGGAACTACTTCTGGTGTTGGAACTACTTCTGGTGTTGGAGGCACTACTGGTGCTGGAGGCACTGCTGGTGCTGGAGGCACGGCTGGTGCTGGAGGCACTACTGGTGCTGGAAGCACTACTGGTGCTGGAGGCACTGTTGGTGTTGGAACTACTTCTGGTGTTGGAGGCACTACTGGTGCTGGAGGCACTACTGGTGCTGGAGGCACTACTGGTGCTGGAGGCACTGCTGGTGTTGGAACTACTTCTGGTGTTGGAGGCACTACTGGTGCTGGAGGCACTACTGGTGCTGGAGGCACTGCTGGTGTTGGAACTACTTCTGGTGTTGGAGGCACTGCTGGTGCTGGAGGCACTACTGGTGCTGGAGGCACTGCTGGTGTTGGAACTACTTCTGGTGCTGGAGGCACTACTGGTGCTGGAGGCACTACTGGTGCTGGAGGCACTGCTGGTGTTGGAACTACTTCTGGTGTTGGAGGCACTACTGGTGCTGGAGGCACTACTGGTGCTGGAGGCACTACTGGTGCTGGAGGCACTACTGGTGCTGGAGGCACTACTGGTGCTGGAGGCACTGTTGGTGTTGGAACTACTTCTGGTGTTGGAACTACTTCTGGTGTTGGAGGCACTGCTGGTGTTGGAGGCACTGCTGGTGCTGGAGGCACTACTGGTGCTGGAGGCACTGCTGGTGCTGGAGGCACTACTGGTGCTGGAGGCACTACTGGTGCTGGAGGCACTGCTGGTGTTGGAACTACTTCTGGTGTTGGAGGCACTACTTGGGCTGGAGGCACTACTGGTGCTGGAGGCACTGTTGGTGTTGGAACTACTTCTGGTGTTGGAGGCACTGCTAGTGCTGGAGGCACTACTGGTGCTGGAGGCACTACTGGTGCTGGAGGCACTGCTGGAGTTGGAACTACTTCTGGTGTTGGAGGCACTACTTGGGCTGGAGGCACTACTGGTGCTGGAGGCACTGTTGGTGTTGGAACTACTTCTGGTGTTGGAGGCACTGCTAGTGCTGGAGGCACTACTGGTGCTGGAGGCACTACTGGTGCTGGAGGCACTGCTGGTGCTGGAGGCACTACTGGTGTTGGAGGCACTACTGGTGCTGGAGGCACTGCTGGTGCTGGAGGCACTACTGGTGTTGGAGGCACTACTGGTGCTGGAGGCACTGCTGGTGTTGGAGGCACTGCTGGTGTTGGAACTACTTCTGGTGTTGGAGGCACTACTGGGGTTGGAGGCACCGCTGGTGTTGGAGGCACTGCTGGTGTTGGAACTACTTCTGGTGTTGGAGGCACTACTGGTGTTGGAGGCACTGTTGGTGTTGGAGGCACTGCTGGTGCTGGAGGCACTACTGGTGCTGGAGGCACTGCTGGTGTTGGAGGCACAACTGGTGTTGGAGGCACTGCTGGTGTTGGAGGCACTACTGGTGCTGGAGGCACTACTGGTGCTGGAGTCACTGCTGGTATTGGAGGCACTACTGGTGTTGGAGGCACTGCTGGTGTTGGAGGCACTACTGGTGCTGGAGGCACTACTGGTGTTGGAGGCACTGCTGGTGCTGGAGGCACTACTGGTGCTGGAGGCACTGCTGGTGTTGGAGGCACTGCTGGTGCTGCAGGCACTACTGGTGCTGGAGGCACTGCTGGTGTTGGAGACACTACTGGTGCTGGAGGCACTGCTGGTGTTGGAGGCACTGCTGGTGCTGGAGGCACTGCAGATGTTGGAGGCACTGCTGATGTTGGAGGCACTGCTGGTGTTGGAGGCACTGCTGATGTTGGAGGCACTGCTGGTGTTGGAGGCACTGCTGGTGTTGGAGGCACTGCTGATGTTGGAGGCACTGATGGTGTTGGAGGCACTGATGGTGTTGGAGGCACTGCTGATGTTGGAGGCACTGCTGGTGTTGCAGGCACTGCTGATGTTGGAGCCACTGATGGTGTTGGAGACACTGATGGTGTTGGAGGCACTGATGGTGTTGGAGGCACTGCTAGTGCTGGAGGCACTACTGGTGCTGGAGGCACTACTGGTGTTGGGGGCACTGCTGGTGTTGGAGGCACTGCTGGTGTTGGAACTACTTCTGGTGTTGGAGGCACTACTGGTGCTGGAGGCACTACTGGTGCTGGAGGCACTGTTGGTGTTGGAACTACTTCTGGTGTTGGAACTACTTCTGGTGTTGGAGGCACTGCAGGTGTTGGAGGCACTGCTGGTGTTGGAGGCACTGCTAGTGCTGGAGGCACTGCTAGTGCTGGAGACACTACTGGTGCTGGAGGCACTACTGGTGCTGGAGGCACTACTGGTGCTGGAGGCACTACTGGTGCTGGAGGCACTACTGGTGCTGGAGGCACTGCTGGTGCTGGAGGCACTGCTGGTGCTGGAGGCACTGCTGGTGCTGGAGGCACTGCTGGTGCTTGAGGCACTACTGGCGCTGGAGGCACTACTGGTGCTGGAGGCACTACTGGTGCTGGAGGCACTGTTGGTGTTGGAACTACTTCTGGTGTTGGAGGCACTGCTGGTGCTGGAGGCACTACTGGTGCTGGAGGCACTGTTGGTGTTGGAACTACTTCTGGTGTTGGAGGCACTGCTGGTGCTGGAGGCACTACTGGTGCTGGAGGCACTGTTGGTGTTGGAACTACTTCTGGTGTTGGATGCACTGCTGGTGCTGGAGGCACTACTGGTGCTGGAGGCACTGTTGGTGTTGGAACTACTTCTGGTGTTGGAGGCACTACTGGTGCTGGAGGCACTGCTGGTGCTGGAGGCACTACTGGTGCTGCAGGCACTACTGGTGCTGGAGGCACTGCTGGTGTTGGAACTACTTCTGGTGTTGGAGGCACTACTGGTGCTGGAGGCACTACTGGTGCTGGAGGCACTGCTGGTGTTGGAACTACTTTTGGTGTTGGAGGCACTGCTGGTGCTGGAGGCACTACTGGTGCTGGAGGCACTGCTGGTGTTGGAACTACTTCTGGTGTTGGAGGCACTGCTGGTGCTGGAGGCACTACTGGTTCTGGAGGCACTACTGGTGCTGGAGGCACTACTGGTGCTGGAGGCACTACTGGTGCTGGAGGCACTGTTGGTGTTGGAACTACTTCTGGTGTTGGAACTACTTCTGGTGTTGGAGGCACTGCTGGTGTTGGAGGCAATGCTGGTGCTGGAGCCACTACTGGTGCTGGAGGCACTACTGGTGCTGGAGACACTGCTGGTGCTGGAGGCACTACTGGTGCTGGAGACACTGCTGGTGCTGGAGGCACTACTGGTGCTGGAGGCACTACTGGTGCTGGAGGCACTACTGGTGCTGGAGGCACTGCTGGTGTTGGAACTACTTCTGGTGTTGGAACTACTTCTGGTGTTGGAACTACTTCTGGTGTTGGAGGCACTGCTGGTGTTGGAGGCACTGCTGGTGTTGGAGGCACTGCTAGTGCTGGAGGCACTGCTAGTGCTGGAGGCACTACTGGTGCTGGAGGCACTACTGGTGCTGGAGGCACTACTGGTGCTGGAGGCACTACTGGTGCTGGAGGCACTACTGGTGTTGGAGGCACTACTGGTGCTGGAGGCACTGCTGGTGCTGGAGGCACTACTGGTGTTGGAGGCACCACTGGTGTTGGAGGCACTGCTGGTGTTGGAACTACTTCTGGTGTTGGAGGCACTACTGGTGTTGGAGGCATTGCTGGTGTTGGAGGCACTGCTGGTGCTGGAGGCACTACTGGTGCTGGAGGCACTGCTGGTGTGCGAGGCACTACTGGTGTTGGAGGCACTGATGGTGTTGGAGGCACTACTGGTGCTGGAGGCACTACTGGTGCTGGAGGCACTGCTGGTATTGGAGGCACTACTGGTGTTGGAGGCACTGCTGGTGTTAGAGGCACTACTAGTGCTGGAGGCACTACTGGTGTTGGAGGCACTGCTGGTGCTGGAGGCACTACTGGTGCTGGAGGCACTGCTGGTGTTGGAGGCACTGCTGGTGCTGGAGGCACTACTGGTGCTGGAGGCACTGCTGGTGTTAGAGGCACTACTGGTGCTGGAGGCACTGCTGGTATTGGAGGCACTGCTGGTGCTAGAGGCACTGCTGATGTTGGAGGCACTGCTGGTGCTGGAGGCACTGCTGATGTTGGAGGCACTGCTGGTGTTGGAGGCACTGCTGATGTTGGAGGCACTGCTGGTGTTGGAGGCACTGCTAGTGCTGGAGGCACTGCTAGTGCTGGAGGCACTACTGGTGCTGGAGGCACTACTGGTGCTGGAGGCACTGCTGGTGCTGGAGGCACTACTGGTGTTGGAGGCACTACTGGTTCTGGAGGCACTGCTGGTGCTGGAGGCACTGCTGGTGCTGGAGGCACTGCTGGTGCTGGAGGCACTGCTGGTTTTGGAGGCACTACTGGTGCTGGAGGCACTGCTGGTGTTGGAGGCACTGCTGGTGTTGGAACTACTTCATGTGTTGGAGGCACTACTGGTGTTGGAGGCACCGCTGGTGTTGGAGGCACTGCTGGTGTTGGAACTACTTCTGGTGTTGGAGGCACTACTGGTGTTGGAGGCACTGCTGGTGTTGGAGGCACTGCTGGTGCTGGATGCACTACTGGTGCTGGAGGCACTGCTGGTGTTGGAGGCACTAACGGTGTTGGAGGCACTGCTGGTGTTGGATACACTACTGGTGCTGGAGGCACTACTGGTGCTGGAGGCACTGCTGGTGTTGGAGGCACTACTGGTGTTGGAGGCACTGCTGGTGTCGGAGGCACTACTGGTGCTATAGGCACTACTGGTGTTGGAGGCACTGCTGGTGCTGGAGGCACTACTTGTGCTGGAGGCACTGCTGGTGTTGGAGGCACTGCTGGTGCTGGAGGCACTACTGGTGCTTGAGGCACTGCTGGTGTTGGAGGCACTACTGGTGCTGGAGGCACTGCTGGTGTTGGAGGCACTGCTGGTGCTGGAGGCACTGCTGATGTTGGAGGCACTGCTGGTGCTGGAGGCACTGCTGATGTTGGAGGCCCTGCTGGTGTTGGAGGCACTGCTGATGTTGGACGCACTGCTGGTGTTGGAGGCACTGCTGGTGTTGGAGGCACTGATGGTGTTGGAGGCACTGATGGTGTTGGAGGCACTGATGGTGTTGGAGGCACTGCTGGTGTTGGAGGCACTGATGGTGTTGAAGGCACTGCTGGTGTTGGAGGCACTGCTGGTGTTGGAGGCACTGCTGATGTTGGAGGCACTGATGGTGTTGGAGGCACTGATGGTGTTGGAGGCACTGATGGTGTTGGAGGCACTGCTGGTGTTGGAGACACTGATGGTGTTGGAGTCACTGCTGGTGTTGGAGCTACTGCTGGTGTTGGAGGCACTGTTGGTGTTGGAACTACTTGTGTTGGAGGCACTGCTGGTGTTGGAGACACTGATGGTATTGGAGGCACTGCTGATGTTGGAGGCACTGCTGGTGTTGGAGGCACTGCTGGTGTTGGAGGCACTGCTGGTGTTGGAGGCACTGCTGGTGCTGGAGGCACTGCTGGTATTGGAGGCGCTGCTGGTGTTGGAGGCACTGCTGGTGTTGGAGGCACTGATGGTGTTGGAGACACTGATGGTGTTGGAGGCACTGTTGGTGCTGGAGGCACTGCTGGTGTTGGAGGCACTGCTGATGTTGGAGGCACTGCTGGTGTTGGAGGCACTGCTGGTGTTGGAGGCACTGCTGGTGTTGGAGGCACTGCTAGTGTTGGAGGTACTGCTGGTGTTGGAGGCACTGCTGGTGTTGGAGGCAATGTTGGTGTTGGAACTACTTCTGGTGTTGGAGGCACTGCTGGTGATGGAGGCACTGCTGGTGTTGGAGGCACTGCTGGTGTTGGAGGCACTCTTGGTGCTGGAGGCACTGCTGGTGTTGGAGGCACTGCTGATGTTGGAGGCACTGCTGGTGTTGAAGGCACTGCTGGTGTTTGAGCTACTGCTGGTGTTGGAGGCACTGCTGGTGTTGGAGCTACTGCTGGTGTTGGAGCTACTGCTGGTGTTGGAGGCACTGCTGGTGTTGGAGGCACTGCTGGTGTTGGAGGCACTGCTGGTGTTGGAGGCACTGCTGGTGTTGGAGGCACTGTTGGTGTTGGAACTACTTCTGGTGTTGGAGGCACTGTTGGTGTTGGAACTACTTCTGGTGTTGGAGGCACTGCTGGTGTTGGAGGCACTGTTGGTGTTGGAACTACTTCTGGTGTTGGAGGAACTGCTGGTGTTGGAGGCACTGCTTGTGTTGGAGGCACTGCTGGTGTTGGAGGCACTGCTGGTGTTGGAGCTACTGCTGGTGTTGGAGGCACTGTTGGTGTTGGAACTTCTTCTGGTGTTGGAGGCACTGCTGGTGTTGGAGGCACTGCTGGTGTTGGAGGCACTGCTGGTGCTGGAGGCACTGCTGGTGTTGAAGGCAATGCTGGTGCTGGAGGCACTGCTGGTGCTGGAGGCACTGCTGGTGTTGGAGGCACTGCTGATGTTGGAGGCACTGCTGGTGTTGGAGGCACTGCTGGTGCTGGAGGCACT
Source organism: Procambarus clarkii (assembly GCF_040958095.1). Classification (NCBI taxonomy): domain Eukaryota; kingdom Metazoa; phylum Arthropoda; class Malacostraca; order Decapoda; family Cambaridae; genus Procambarus; species Procambarus clarkii. The sequence goes on from NC_091152.1 coordinate 10,880,718, forward strand.
GCTGGTGCTGGAGGCACTGCTGGTGTGGGAGGCACTGCTGGTGTTGGAGGCACTGCTGGTGTTGGAGGCACTGCTGGTGCTGGAGGCACTGCTGGTGCTGGAGGCACTGCTGATGTTGGAGGCATTGCTGGTGTGGGAGGCACTGCTGGTGCTGGAGGCACTGCTTGTGCTGGAGGCACTGCTGGTGTTGGAGGCACTGCTGGTGTTGAAGGCACTGCTGGTGCTGGAGGCACTGCTGGTGCTGGAGGCATTGCTGGTGCTGGAGGCACTGCTGGTGCTGGAGGCACTGCTGGTGTTGGAGGCACTGCTGGTGTTGGAGGCACTACTGGTGCTGGAGGCACTACTGGTGCTGGAGGCACTGCTGGTGTTGGAGGCACTGCTGATGTTGGAGGCACTGCTGGTGTTGGAGGCACTGCTGGTGCTGGAGGCACTGCTGGTGTTGGAGGCACTGCTGGTGTTGAAGGCACTGCTGGTGCTGGAGGCACTGCTGGTGCTGGAGGCACTGCTGGTGCTGGAGGCACTGCTGGTGTTGGAGGCACTGCTGGTGTTGAAGGCACTGCTGGTGCTGGAGGCACTGCTGGTGCTGGAGGCACTGCTGGTGCTGGAGGCACTACTGGTGCTGGAGGCACTGCTGGTGTTGGAGGCACTGCTGATGTTGGAGGCACTGCTGGTGTTGGAGGCACTGCTGGTGTTGGAGGCACTGCTGGTGTTGGAGGCACTGCTGGTGTTGGAGTCACTGCTAGTGTTGGAGTCACTGCTGGTGTTGGAGGCACTGCTGGTGCTGGAGGCACTGCTGGTGCTGGAGGCACTGCTGGTGCTGGAGGCACTGCTGGTGCTGGAGGCACTGCTGATGTTGGAGGCACTGCTGATGTTGGAGGCACTGTTGGTGTTGAAGGCACTGTTGGTGTTGAAGGCACTGCTGGTGCTGGAGGCACTGCTGGTGTTGAAGGCACTGCTGGTGTTGAAGGCACTGCTGGTGCTGGAGGCACTGCTGGTGCTGGAGGCACTGCTGGTGTTGGAGGCACTGCTGGTGTTGAAGGCACTGCTGGTGCTGGAGGCACTGCTGGTGTTGAAGGCACTGCTGGTGCTGGAGGCACTGCTGGTGCTGGAGGCACTGCTGGTGCTGGAGGCACTGCTGATGCTGGAGGCACTGCTAGTGCTGGAGGCACTGCTGGTGTTGGAGGCACTGCTGGTGTTGGAGGCACTGCTGGCGTTGGAGGTTCTGCTGATGTTGGAGGTACTGTTGGTGTTGGAACTACTTCTGGTGTTTGAGGCACTGCTGGTGTTGGAGTCACTGCTAGTGTTGGAGTCACTGCTGGTGTTGGAGGCACTGCTGGTGCTGGAGGCACTGCTGGTGCTGGAGGCACTGCTGGTGCTGGAGGCACTGCTGATGCTGGAGGCACTGCTAGTGTTGGAGGCACTGCTGGTGTTGGAGGCACTGCTGGTGTTGGAGGCACTGCTGGCGTTGGAGGTTCTGCTGATGTTGGAGGTACTGCTTGTGTTTGAGGTACTGCTGATGTTGGAGGCACTGCTGGTGTTGGAGCTACTGCTGGTGTTGGAGGCACTGTTGGTGTTGGAACTACTTCTGGTGTTTGAGGCACTGCTGGTGTTGGAGTCACTGCTAGTGTTGGAGTCACTGCTGGTGTTGGAGGCACTGCTGGTGCTGGAGGCACTGCTGGTGCTGGAGGCACTGCTGGTGCTGGAGGCACTGCTGGCGTTGGAGGCACTGCTGGTGCTGGAGGCACTGCTGGTGTTGGAGGCACTACTGGCGCTGGAGGCACTGCTGGTGTTGGAGGCACTGCTGGTGCTGGAGGCACTGCTGGCGTTGGAGGCACTGCTGGTGCTGGAGGCACTGCTGGTGTTGGAGGCACTACTGGTGCTGGAGGCACTGCTGGTGTTGGAGGCACTGCTGGTGCTGGAGGCACTGCTGGTGTTGGAGGCACTGCTGGTGTTGGAGGCACTGCTGGTGCTGGAGGCACTGCTGGTGTTGGAGGCACTGCTGGTGCTGGAGGCACTGCTGGTGTTGGAGGCACTGCTGGTGTTGGAGGCACTGCTGAGTGATGTCCATCATTAACAATGGTTTTATGTGGCACTAGAATAAATTATTTTATATTTTTAATTATTTGAAAAATTATTATAGTTGTAAAATTAAACTGGCAGTTTTGGGTACTAAAATAGTGAGAGCATTACCTCCTCTACGAGTAAATAAAATGAGTTTTTTAATAGAAATCGAGGGTTTCTTGCATGCGAGTGATCGTAAATATATGTCTGTGTTTCTTTAACTGGATTAAAATTTAATTTTTACCTGAAGTTTATTTTTCAGAAAATTATCAAAAGTTTCTGACAAATAATATTTGGTTTTTATACTGGACAATTATTTTTCCTTTTCGAGGGATTAAGTTTGCTTAGCAAGTTCATCAACTCTCTGTACTTGTATATTAATGGTTTTTTCATATCTTTAATAATTCATGACCATCACACAACTGATCAAGTAAAGAGTCGTAGCCAGTGTACCTCACTTTATATCGTAATTTATTATTAGCTAATGTATGTTTACACAGAACCTTTTTTTTATAAAATGTACAACCCGCTCCCGCACAAGACAGCACATATAAGACTTAATGCTTAAAGTCAATATGTTGAATATGTATTAGTACATATGTGGTATATTCCCAGTTACATTTTTTCCAAGACCCAAACCCTTCCTCACGTACCAATTTACGTCTCACAGTTCCCGTCCATCGCCGTAGATAGCAGAATAGTCGTGATTGGTTCAATTATAATGAAAGTAGTAGTTTTCAGGTCCCACGTGGGTTGTGAAATTTACCTACTGTTTTCCATGTTATCAAAATATTACAGATCAGCTACAACCTATTAAAGGTTCGTAGTTTTGTTTTGAGAAATATTAGTTGTTCTTAGTAAATTATAATAAGCACTAAAAATTATTACATAGAATAATAGTGCTTCATCAGTCAACATTATATACACTAGTCTGTGCTTTAAATATCTTTAAAGAATGTATTGTATGAACGTCAACAGAAAACCATGTTACGTTGGAATGTCTATGGGGTAAACTACTGCAAACAGGATGGTATAGTGTCTACTACCTACTGTAGTATGGATATAGGGTTCACTACCATATGTTAAGTGGGTAAGGGGTCCATACCCCTTGTAGGATTGGGTTTGGGCCCAATAAATACCCATAGGATAGGTATGGGGTCCACTACCACCTGCAGGATGGGTATGGGGTCCACTACTGCCCACAGGATGAGTATGGGAGCCCACTACCGCCAACAAGATGGGTATTGGGGTCCACTAGCACCCACAAGATGGGTATGGGGTCCACTACCACACTCAGGATGGGTATCGGGTCCACTACCACCCACAGGATGGGTATGGGGTCCACTACCACCCACAGGATGGGTATGGGGTCCACTACCAACCACAAGATGGGTATGGGGGGGCCACTACCACCCACAGGATGAGTATGGGGTACGTCCACTACCACCAACATGATGGGTATGGGGTCCACTAACACCCATAGGATGAGTATGGGGTTCACTACCAGCGACAAGATGGGTATGGGGTCCAGTACCACCCACAGGATAAGTATGGGGTCCACTACCACCAACAAGATGGGTATGGGTCCACTACCACCCACAAGATGGGTATGGGTCCACTACCACCCACAGGATGGGTATGGGGTCCACTACCATCCACAAGATGGGTAACAAAGTTTTCAATTTATGAAACAGATTAACAAATTTTAAGTTCCATGTTTATACAATATTGTGAAATTGAGAGTCAGTATAGTAACATAAATTGGTAAATCATAAATATTGTAAGTTAAGAATCTGATGCATGTGTGTGTGTGTGGTGTTGGGATCGAACTGTCGACAACCCAACACATTTAATTTAGGTTTATTCTGAGTGTTTATCTTATGTTTCGTTGTACTATAACAGTACATTAATTTGATCAGGTGTCAGCCTCAGCCGGACCTATTGTCAGGTGCGACACACTTTGTGCTGAGGTCTGACAACAGACAAGAAAATAAGATTGTCTAAAAACTTCGTCATGGATATATTCAGATATATCTCGATCCACATTATATACAATATATTACATGTATATATATTAAGGCATTGTACATAAGTACATATTATATATATATATATATATATATATATATATATATATATATATATATATATATATATATATATATATATATATATATATATATATAGACTGCGACCATTAAATGGTCGTCTCTTGACTGATTGTTCTTCCCACTTATAGATCATCCACTTTTCCGTAATTAGGACCACTATTCGGAAACTGTGTGTTACCTCACAACCCGTTCTCGCAAATTCGTAAAGTCAATATTGACTTATTAACTACGTGCATAGGTGATATACTAAACATAATAGATACCCTTTAAAAGATTCATAGAAAACACCGACCTTACCTAACCTTGTTAGTATCTTAAGATAAGCATCTTATTGCTTCGTAATTACAATTATTACTTAGCCTATACCTATTATAGGTTAGGTAATAATTGTAATTACGAAGCAATAAGATGCTTATCTTAACATACTAAGTAGGTTAGGTAAGGTCAGTGTTTTCTATGAATCTTTTTAAGGGTATCTATTATGTTAAGTATGTCACCAATGCACATATTTAATAAGTCAATATTGACTTATTAAATTTGCGAGAACGGGTTGCACCTCAACGCCTCTAACTATCAATGACGGTGCCTTCCACGACCTCAGAGACGTTTACCATGCCGCTAGGTCCTCATGTCCGTTTCCTTTGGTGAGGGTGGAGCATACTGGAACAGTTGGGTCAGTTGGTCAAACATCCGAAAGTGACGACAGCATTTTGACTGAATGGAGGGGAGTAGAGGTCTGATTCTCCACATGCTCCGGCCAGCACACGTTACCTCGCCCGGTGGTTCTGATTGGCTAACTGAAATTCCCGCCACCGGACGAGCCATACCGTGCTGACCGTTAACAACCTCCACGGTTGTTAACCTCGTTCTTCCTGTAATAATGAACGTATTACTAATAAATAACCGTGTCTTTATGCGATGAAATAACACGATACGATATATCGTAACAGTGGGGGGGGGGGGATACCCTTGGTAAGCGACAGTGACAGGTAACCTTAGACGTTCTGCGGTCAACGTGGGGGGGGGGGAGGGTGGAAGGGTCAAACCCACCCTCCAACATCTGGGCCAAATTCCTGCAGACCCCACAACACTCCCCCAGCCTCCTGCTGATGCTTGTAGATGCCTCATCTAACCTCACTTATGTCACACATTAACCTACAGTTCCTGTGATATTTAAACTCCTCATCATAGTGGCGTCTCACCAATATAAACTGTATTGGATTTTGTCCCGAAATAGCTATATGCTGACTGAACGAGTATGTATGTATGTATGTATGTATGTATGTATGTATGTATGTATGTATGTATGTATGTATGTATGTATGTATGTATGTATGTATGTATGTTTGTATGTATGTATGTATGTATGTATGTATGTATGTATGTATGTATATATGTATGTATGTATGTATGTATGTATGTATGTATGTATGTATGTATGTATGTATGTATGTATGTATGTATGTTTGTATGTATGTATGTATGTATGTATGTATGTATGTATGTATGTATGTATGTATGTATGTATGTATGTATGTATGTATGTATGTATGTATGCATGTATGCATGTATGCATGCATGTATGCATGCATGTATGTATTCCCAATCACGTTAAAGACTCCCCCTCTATTAGCCAGTTTAAGAGAAAAAACTATGTACTAAATAATCAACTCCTTGTAACTTTAATTATGCTGACCTTCCTGTCTGTATTCAGACTGTGCCTACCATCACTATAGGTGATTATAACGCTAGGCATAGGAATATTGGTAATTCGCAGTTCAGTAATCGTAACGGCAACCAACTGGTGTCACTATTAGGTAGTCACGATGATGCACAGATTGTGGGTGACCTTTAACTGATGCATATCTACGGAGGTATTCTTGATCTATGTCTCGGTGTCAACGTCTCCCACACCGTGTGTGCCTCGTCAATAGTGCCAGATATGGCGTCTGATCATCTGCCCATATTAGCCACTGTAAGCATTGGAAGCTCTATCCTCCCCGGTGGAGTGTTCAAGCGGAAGAGGCTGGCTGTGCCCATCGATCAACGACACAATCTTGTTGCTCATGTGTCAGATTGGTGCAGTTCATCTGAGCCTTCATCAGTTGAAGATTTTAACAATGAGCTCACAGGTACTATCGAGTAGTTTATAGAATCACTTGATCCATCGTCCAGGCCACGTAACCCAAATTACACTGGTCATAGCACTTATGTTTATTATAATGATTCTAAATTGCATGTACTAAAACTCACTGCCAGAATAATTGGACAAGCTTAGAGTAGGACCCGCACTGCTGAAATGCTTCGGCTCTTTGAAGCGGCTCTGGCTGAGACCAGGGAACGTATGGCGGAGCTGAGGCAGACAGACTGGGGAACTTTTGTTAGTGGTCTCAATTCTCACGCGCCACTAAGTCGGGCATGGAAAGATATCAACAAGATCAAAGGGAAAAATGCTGCAGAGATCTCACACCCTAATCCTCTGCACAGATCAAATGAGCTTGTTGATGCTTGGGCCACGACTTCCAGCTTTGACAGTCTTCCTCTACCCACACAGAATGAATTAAATAATAGATATACTGATAGAGCAAGGCTCCTTGACTTCCTGCTTCATCAAGAGGATGATCTTCTTGAGGTTATCTTGAGATGATTTCGGGGCTTTAGTGTCCCCGCGGCCCGGTCCTCGACCAGGCCTCCACCCCCAGGAAGCAGCCCGTGACAGCTGACTAACTCCCAGGTACCTATTTACTGCTAGGTAACAGGGGCATTCAGGGTGAAAGAAACTTTGCCCATTTGTTTCTGCCTCGTGCGGGAATCGAACCCGCGCCCGCGCATGATGGTGACATGCTTTTTGTTGAATACGAACTAGACTCTGCTCTACATAAAGACAAAGCTACATCACCCGGGGAGGATGGAGTTACTTACGGCATACTGCATATGCTTCTGCTAGTTCCAGGGAATCCCTTGCTTCAATTGTATAATATGAGCTATGCAACTGGGGAGCTTCCAAAGTCCTGGACCAACAGCCTTATTATTCCTATTCCTAAACCTAACCAGCAGAGTGCTTTTCGCCCAATCTCCCTCACTAGTTGTCTCTGTTAGTGTCTTGAGAGGATGGTTCTCAACCGTCTCCTTTACAGAATTAGTAACATGTTGTCTCCCCATATATATGGCTTTACGCATGGAAAGAGTGAACATCACTGTGAGGCCTTCCTCACCCTGCATACTGATAGGTCATATACCACTTTCCTAGATCTTAAGTCAGCCTTTGACATTGCTAATCGACACGTCATTCTGAGCGAACTTGCTAAAATGAGTGTTGGAGGATGGCTTCTACGGTGGATAAGAGGCTATCTATCCAACAGGAAGTCATCTGTACTCTTCCAATGGCATATGAGTGTAACGAGAGAATTTGAACTTGGCACTCTACAGGGAAGTGTCCTTAGTCCTACTCTACTCAATGTGTTAATCAATGCACTTTTAAACTCAGTAACTAGAAGGCCCAGCGAACACATCATAGCTATGTGGATGATATACTGATCTACACCAATGGGTATACCAACACCCAAAATGTTCTGAACTCTGTATTGTACACATGTCAGGAACTATGCTTAGTCATCTCGGTAGAGAAGACGAAGATCGTGAAAGAAAAATACAATGTTGGAAGTGGCTAGGGAATACAGTCAGGTGAGAAAGGAGGCGCGGGACAGATACTGGCAAGACTTTGCTCAGTCCATTGGTAATACTAAGAACCTTAAAGACATGGAGAGCAGTAAACAAAATCAGGGGTTGTAAGACCAAATTCACTGCTCACTCAGATCCAGGGAAAGTTGCTAATGAGTTAGTAGATAAATGGGCTAGTGCTGCTGGTATGGAGTCCTTACCTGCAGACACGAGAGTCACCATTGAGTCATGGGAAAATATTAGAAATGGAGTAACTTTATGTGCCTTAAATACAAGATCTATAACATGCACTGAGATAACTCACGATGAGCTACTGGATGCTATAAAAAGTGGCAGCTCTACTGCTCCGGGAAAAGATGGAGTAACGTATGACATTCTTAATTATTTAGCCGGTATGAAACCTAGTCCCTTACTTGATTTGTTTAATATGAGTTATAGAGAGGGAAAGTTACCAAGAAAATGGAAAGAGGCTGTCATCATTCCTATCCCTAAGTCAAACGGTGGCTACAGACTTGTCTCCTTAATATCCTGCTTTTGTAAAATGATGGAAAGGATTTTATTAAATAGGCTACTCTACCTTGTAGGTGATAACATGTCCAGTAATCTCTTTGGTTTTATCAAAGGCAAAAGTACTGCGGATTGTCTCTTAAAGTGTTTGTCTAATGTGGATGACAATTGTAGAGTTTTTGTTGATCTACAAGGAGCATTTGATAAAGCCAATGGGGAAGTAATCTTATACGAATTAGCCAATCTGGGAATAACAGGGAGGTTGCTACACTGGATAAGGGATTATCTACAAGGCAGAAAAGGTCAGGTGTATTACCAGGGATACATGTCTGAGGAACGGAGGTTTCAGTTAGGTACCCCACAAGGAGGAGTATTAAGTCCCACCTTATTCAATGTATTAATGAACAGATTAGCATCAGAAATGTATCCTCCAGGGGTCACGACGATCATATATGCTGATGACATTCTTATACAAGGCACTTCTGGGAACAAAATTCAAACTGCTCTTAACATACTTGGTACAACCTGTCACAAGTTAGGCTTAGTTATAAATGCAGATAAAACCAAATACGAGTATAGGAAACGAAGAAATATAACACTTACTCTAAATGGTGTGGAACTGAGCCGTGTTCAGAAGTACAAGTATCTGGGCATGTATGTTGGATACACATGTGAGAGTAAAAATGCTGAAAAAATCAAATCAGCACCTTATGTTAAGCCCGTCTGCATCCTCTGAAAGCACTGGCTTTTTCTGGTAAAGGTGTTGGGGTACCTATCTTGCGGATGTTATACATAAGTACTGTTCGGTCCCTGATAGACTACGCAGCACCCGTATTGTCTTACACAGGCCAAGGCAGAATTAAAAAAATAGAGCTGATACAGAACGAGGCTATGAGGATTATTCTTGGATGTCAAAGAAATGCAATGATTGAAATAATGAGAATGGAATTAAATTTACAGAGTGTGTGATAGAGTCCGTGACATTAACACTAGAGTATCTATTCGTTTCATGCGGAGAAAAGGAGGGGATAAGCTGTTTGAGAGCGTTCAGACCTGCTTGAGTGACGTACACACTTCCAGGAAACTGAGGGAGACACGCTACACGAGGGGATTAGCTCATGACCTTAGGGAATACGACGTACTTGACTGCTGTAAACCCTCTCGACAGTGTAATATGTCTGCTCCCTGGAAAGTACAGAAAATAGACGTCGAAATTGTACCCCTCAAGGTGAAAAAGATTCATCATGAACCGGGACAATTACGGTGTTTGTGTGGAAGCATGATATCTCGGTTACCAAGAGGCAACAGTTTACATGTATATTGCGACAGGTCGGTGGCGGAGGATGGCAGGGCAGGGTGTGGTGTCCTAATAAGGGAATATACGGAGTTTGGGACTGTGGACAGGATAATTGAACTCCGGCTTAGTAATTATATATCATCCACACAAGCTGAACTGCAGGCCATTCTGGCGTGTTTGGAGGAAGTACGTCATGACGACAAAAATGTTTTTGTATTTGTCGATAGCCGAGGAGCACTGGAATCCTTAAACAGTCGAAACCCAGTCTTCATGTCTATAGTTGAGGACTGTAAGAGAAGAATAACTGAGATACAGCTGAAAGGTTATAGTGTGAAATTCATGTGGATTCCATCTCATGTTGGAATAGTGCTCAACGAGGTGGCGGATGACTTGGCCAAACATGCCACATCAAAACCACAAGTTGACATTGAATGTGAATTCACAATGAGACAAATAAGAAGCAAAATCAGAAATATTCAGGCACAGGAGTGGAGAGGAGAGAGATAATGTATGAGAGAAGTCAAACCATGCAACACTACATGTATGTGAGTCAAAACACCCATTTCACTTATGGTAAAAGGAGAAATGCTTGGAGTGACTCTGTGTACATGCGGCTCAGGCTTGGGTACAAATATTACTGGGAATATGGGATAGATGTTCATGATAATGACACGAGGTGTAAACTATGTGGTATGTTAAGGTCTCACACCCTGGCCCATTATGTTCTTGATTGTCCGTTGATTAATTTATATAGAAACACTGAGATAAGGACTGTTCCTGAACAAATAGCCTGGATGTGTCACAACGGAAAGGTTGATGATATTCTTGAGAGATATAAGAATTTTGCACCAAGACTGTAATATTTTGTTGAATTATCTGCATGTCTCTTGCAAATTGTCTATACAGTATACCTAGGTCATAAAAGTATTTGTGTGTACGTCTGATAACATACTACTTGTGAAGGAGGAAATGTATATGTTTATCTCTCAGAATGTTTGGTAATATGTTTATTGTTTGTGATGTGTGTCTATGTATGTATTAACACGTTGTACTGAATGGGGTGAGAATAGCTTGAGCTACCTCATCCCTTTGTGTGTATTTTACCTCAATAAACTTATTTCAATTTCAATTTCAATTCATGATCGTGAACCGACGCCCACCCAGACGGGGTGGGACTGTTCGCAAAATGCAGTTGAATGATGCTCTCTGCTCGACTATGTAACCAGATACAAATACCTTGGTCTTGAGGTTCTACTATACCGCAATGCTGTAGCCAGACTGGGTCGCCACTGTAGAGAGAGGCTCCGTGCTCTCAAGGCTGTGGCAGATTATCTTCCAAGCTATGGCACAAAAACCACATCATTCTGGGAGGAGACTTCAATATTGACCTGGGTCAACAAAATTGCTCTCAAGTTGACTACTTCCTTAACAGCATGAACTCCTGTATGCTAATCCCCACCATCGCCAAACCTACCCGAGTCACTCAAACATCAGCCACTACCTTGGATCACATATGGACTAACATAACAGCTCCCCTTATATCTGGTATAATCTACAACAGAACAACTGACCACTATCCTACCTTTCTCATAGCGAACATGGACATAACACCATCAAAAAGCAAGAAACTCTCAGGTTACACAGTGAATCAGCTTTAGGCAATCTTACAAATGCACTTCACAATATTAACTGGGATTCTGAATTCAATAATACCCAGGATATAAATTCATTAGCTAACCTCTTCCTCTCCAAAACTCTAAGCCTCTACAATCTTCATTGTCCCCCTTCTTACCAAGCAAGTAACTGACAAAAGATTAAACAATCCATGGCTCACAAGTGGCATTCTCAACTCAATCAACAAGAAACATGAATATGAAAAGAAACTTAGGATTGGCCTAGTTTCAAAGGAAGTAGCTAAAAGGTACTCATCAATGCTTACCAGTATCATAAGAAAGGCAAAACTTGCATATTATGTGAATAGATTCAATGAAGCAAAAGGCAACATGAAAAGCACTTGGAAAACAATCTCTAGTATCCTAGGAACTAAACAACACTCACATAACCAAATAAAACTCTACAAGGATGGGGATATACCGTCAACTGATTTAGAAATGGCAAATGAATTTAATAGTTTCTTTTCATCGGTTGGTGCTAATCTTGCCAGTAAAATCCCACAGACTCAGACACATATTAACACATATCTCTCAGGCAGCTATCCAAACTCTCTTCTCCTTTCACCAATCAGCTCGGCAGATGTTGTGTCTATCATACACTCTCTAAAAACCAAGGCAGGGAACACCAGAGAAATTCCGTCCATTGTATACAAGAGCGCCTCCCATGCCCGTGCCCCACCCATAGCTCTACTGTTCAACAAATCTATTGAGTGTCACACCTTCCCTGATATCCTCAAAAAAGCAAGAGTAACGCCAGTCCATAAAGGAGGCAATCCGGCTGACATAAACAATTATAGACCAATATCAAATCTACCCATTCTATCAAAAATATTTGAAAAAATTATTTACAAACAGCTCTATTCCTACCTAGTAAAATTCGACATACTCAGCCCCTGCCAGTTTGGCTTCCGGTCCCAAAAGAGTACCAACGATGCAATCATTAGTCTCCTTAACGTAATCTACTCAGCCCTTGACAAAAATGAGTTTCCGATTGGACTCTTCATTGACCTAAGAAAAGCCTTTGATACTGTTAATCACAACTACCTCTTACTTAAACTCCAGCATTATGGAATCCGAGGCCTTGCCCTTGACTACATCCGATCCTATCTTAGTGACAGACACCAATATGTAACCATCAATGATACAACTTCTTCCACTCTACCAATTACCGTTGGAGTGCCACAGGGCAGTATCTTAGGACCTCTTCTATTTCTTATATATATAAACGATCTGCCTAATGTGTCTAATATTCTCAAACCTATATTGTTTGTTGACGATACTACTCTTATCTATTCAGACCTCAACCCACATACACTAAATAATGTTGTGAATAATGAATTAAAAAAAGTCCACTTATGGATGTCAACGAACAAACTAACATTAAACATCGAAAAGACTTACTACATCTTATTTGAAAGCAAATCATCAAATACAATTCAGCTACAGATAGACAACATTAACATCAGTAATAAACATGAGGGCAAGTTTCTTGGCCTATTTCTAGACAAGAGACTCAACTTTAGCACCCACATTCAACACATAACTAAGAAAGTCTCTAAAACCGTTGATATACTCTCTAAAATAAGATATTATGTTCCTAAATCTGCTCTCCTCTCACTATATTATGCACTAATCTTCCCCTATCTTAATTATGGTATCTGTGCATGGGGGTCTACCACTGCAAACCACCTTAAGCCCATCATCACCCAGCAAAAATCTGCTATCAGAATAATAACACACTCTGCTTTCAGACAACACTCAGCTCCCTTGTTTAAATCCCTAAACATGCTAAATATTAACTCCCTCCACACATTCTCTTGTGTCAACTACATTTACAAAACCCAATTCTTAAAAGCAAACCATGCTCTGAAACTCTCCCTGGACAGATGTAATAGGACCCATTATCACCACACCAGAAATAAATATCTCTTTGATGTCCCCAGGGTCAAACTTAATCTGTGTAAACACTCTATGCAAATTAAGGGACCTAGTCTGTGGAACTCACTCCCTATTGAATTGAAAAGCAAAAGTCCAACTTTTGCCTCATTTAAAAACAAAAACAAAAAAGTACCTAATTTCATTTCGTAGTTTCCTACACTGAGCTTTAAATTTGCTCTGTATCTAGTGTTACCCAATCTCCCAACCTTTATGTACTTAACCCAAACAACTTTATCATTGTGTTCATTGCTGTCTTCTTTTATGTGCTAGCCATATGCTGTATTGTGCCTACTAATTTTTGTTAAACTACCATTCAAGCTGTCATTGCAATCAATCTGAGCTACTTATGTGCTTAATATACCTACAATTTTCTTTCATCCTTTATTTTTTTTCTTGCTTTGTAACTGTTATCAATTTTTATAAATTTTGCAAGTATTTACCTACTTAAAATTTTCTTAGATTAAGGACCTGCCCGAAACGCTGCGCGTACTAGTGGCTTTACAAGATTGTAATTACTATACTATATATCCTCACAATCCCAGTGTACCTTCTTGTATATAAATAAATAAATAAATAAATAAATAAATGTGAGAATTGTCAAAATGATCTTACAAATATATACATTACATATATTATTATACTCTCTTATATTAGGTCTCTGATTGATTATGCAGCACCCATGCTTGTTCTAGTGCCTGAGAGAATGCTTGGAGGGCTGGAAAAGGTGCAAAACGAAGCCATGAGGATTATCCTTGGATGCCCCCGTACAACTAAATTACTAAACTTGAGGAAGGAACTGAATATTTCATGTGTAAGTGATCGTATCATTGAAATTAATGCATTAATTGGTATCAAGATGCTTAGGCTAACCCACCCTAACCCCTGCACTGAAGCCCTCCAAGCCTTCTTCCTTGAAGGTCAGCATTCCTCCAAATGGATTATCAAAAATGTCATTATGCTCAGAATGTATAATATTCATCACCTCTACCAAGAGAGACAACAACAACACTTTCCTGCCCCATGGGACATCACTCCTTTCCAAATTACTGTCCTTCCTTTCCCACCCAAGAAACTGATTAAAGAACAAGCCTTGATTCGACAAGAAGCAAAGTACAATGCCTTAAGCCAAATTGATCCTTATGTCAGAGAGCGCTGCCTTTCTCAGATTATTTACACTGATGGATCTTTGCATCAGTCCCATGGTGTAGCTGGAAGTGCAGTTGTTGTGACAGGGAGAGATGGTTCCTTCTCCCATGAGTGTGGAGCGCGTCTAAGTAACTGGGCCTTCACTCTTCGAACAGAATTAGTTGTCATAATCCTTGCACTCGATCGCGTATATGAATCCAAAGTTGACACGCTAATTGTGACTCCTTGTCATCCTTGACTGCCCTCAGCTCCCCAAGGCATAACTGTGACGTGCTTATCTCTGAAGCTAGACACAGATATAATGAAATAATCAATGATGGAGTTAGAGTCTGTCTTCTGTGGATTCCTTCCCATATTGGTCTCCGAATACATGATAGAACTGATGAGTTGACGAAGACTTTTGCTCGTAAAGAGGGAATTTATTACCAACTTGGACTGCCCCTGAGCAGCCTGAGAGCAGTAATATTCCGGCAACATCAACTAAATTTCGGAGACTTGAGGCAAAGTGAAATTCACACCAATTCCTCCATCTATCATCATTCTATTATGCAGGAAGTACCGCACGTCTATGGGCCATCCAATAAGGTTAGGAGACTTCTAGATGTTACCACTGCTAGGCTTAGGCTCGGCTACAAGTACCTCTGGGAGTTTGTAACATCTGCTGATGTAGATCTGACTATATGTAAACTCTGTCAGCAGAACTACTCGCATACTTAGCGTCATTATATAATGGAATGTGAAAAAATCGCGGAATTCAGAGAATTTCTTGGACACCATTAATGGTGTCCAAGAAATGTGTAAGTACTTCATTCATAATGATGTCCTGCCCGAAATCTTAGCGAAGTATCCAAAATCAGTCAGTCAGGTGCAGTCACAGTGAGAGGTTGTGTTAGCTGGAGCTCCGATTGAATATACTTCAATATGGAAGTTGTGGTGAAGGAACTGATGAGTCTGGTTGGTGCTCTGAGGACAGAGTTGGACTCTCTACGGGAGGAGGTACGACAGCTGAAACAGCAACAAGAGGGAACGAAGGAGGAGACCAGTAGTAAAAAGACCTCGTCTTGGAAAGTTGTAAAGGACAGGGGCCTTAAGAAGACTTTGATAAAGCCTCCTACAGACGCCCTAAGAACGTCTAATTTATTTGCCGTATTGGAGGACGAGTGCTGTGGTGAGACTGTGGATCACGCAAAAGGGAAAGCAACGAAGAGCAACAAAGCGCAGGCCCCTCAGAGAGTAAAGGAAGTACCTAAGCAAACTTTAGTTGTGGGAGATTCCCAGATAAGGTATTTGGATAGAACGTTTTGTGCTAGAGATAGGGGGAAAAGGTTAAGGGTTTGCTATCCCGGAGCTGGTATTGGTGATATTATAAACAACATGAATAATATTATGGCTGGAAATGAGAACAATCCTGTTATTTGCATTAGTGCAGGAGGAAATGATATTGGTCGAGTTAGGAGTGAGGAACTGATTCAGAGGTATAAAACAGCAATTGAATTAGAAGCAAGGGAGGAATCCCGATCATATGTGGCATTCTTCCAAGAAAGGGAGTGGGAAATGAATGGATGTCGAGGGCACTTGGTGTCAATTGCCGGCTGGAAAGATATTGCAAATCAAATGCAATATCTTTCATAGACAACTGGGAACACTTCTATGGAAGAAATGAAATGTATGCTCGTGATGGGGTGCATCTATCGAGGGCTGGGGTTGTTGTTATTGCGAACTCGTTGGAACCAGTGGTTAGAGGCGTTTGTTTGGGTTTAAACTGTTAGTAGATAGTGGTATGGGAATTGATTTGGAGGAAGGAGGTAATAATAATAATAATAATGTGTTTGTGAGAGAAAAGAATTGGCAAAATGATCAGGAAAAGAGAAGAGCCTCAAAATAACAATTCACTTAGGGTATATTACACTAACAGTAGAAGTCTAAAAAATAAAATAAACGATTTAAATGCTCTTGTCTGCACAGAAAAAGTAGATATCATTGCACTTACCGAAACGTGGATGAGTGTAGAAAATAGAGAGCTATTAGCTGAATATCAAATAAATGGATTTAAACTATTTCACACAGATATATTAGACGAGGAGGGGGAGTAGCCATATATGTTAGGGACAATTTGAAATGTAGTCTCAAAGAGGGAATCAAAACTGAGCCACACACAGAAACTATTTGAATATAATTAAACGAAAAAGCAAATAACATTATAATAGAAGTTATATATAGGCCACCAAATTTAGACAGAATGGAAGCAAAGCACCTATGGGATGAAATATCTAGAGCATCTAGATCTAACATGAGCGTTTATGTCATGGGTGAATTTAATTTTAGGGGGCATCTCTTCTCAAATCCGAAAAATTTCGAAAATTTACAAAAAATTATGAAAAATACTACAACGTTCTGGCAACACTGTGGTGAAAACCGTTTCATGTTATCTTGAAAAATAACGTTATTAGAGTCAAAATTCCTGCTGCAAGTTTCCCCATTCCGGTTCTCGCGGGCTGGGTGCGCCGTGGGGTATTGCGTCTTACGTTGTAGCTGTCTAATATTTCGTAATAGCGTTGAAAATAACGTGTGATGCATAAAAAAATATAAACTCACTTATTGGCAACAGTCGAGAGTCGAGAGTGAGGGAGGGATGGGATTGCTAACATAAGTCAGTCACTCTCTGTGTCCGATAGCGAGCAGATCTATCGTGGACGCGCGCTCACAATATCTCCCAGAATTATCAGTATTTGTGCTATTTTTACTGCAAAATGACGTACAAAACGAAGATGAAGAAAACTCTGAAAGCTAAAAGCATGCTAGCTGCCCGTAGAAGGTGCGAGCTGGCTAGAATCCATGGATTACGCACTTTGACGAGTGATCGTGGAGGCCTCTCAGCCGCGAGTGTGAGGAACCAGCCCGCTACCCCCCCACCACAATCCCACCCTCTGCCACCGCACATTCTCCACCTTCTACTCCAGGGACTGGTACTTGAAGAAAAAGGACAAGGATATGCAGAAACCAACGAGACCCACAACCAAACCAAGAAAGGCCCCTGAGGGAGCTGACCCCGGCTATGGCGCAGGTGCCTACTAGTGCCACTCCAGTGCCACCTTGAGGACCCATATTTCTGACCAATTATATTAGGTTAGTATGTTTTAGTGTTATATTGTGATATTACTTCATATATATTTGTACATATAAAACTGGTGGCAATTTTTATTTTTTTTATTTTTTTTTTATTTTTTTTTTTTATTTTATTTATCAGGCGATCTGCATGGAACTTGCACACCTTACTGAACCCATGCCTATCTACAAGGGTGCAAATTTTGAATGATATCGGTCAACATCAACCTCAGCTAAAGGTGGCTGAACTTTAACCTCCGTTTGTGCAGGTAAATATTTTACAATTGTATTTGATTTCACAGACTTTATTTATTATTCAATTTACATGAAACTTGCACATTATATGTAAAGTTTATGCCTCTAAAACATTGTGGTGGCTTTTCTTTCTACGTAGATTTATTGATTTTATAAATATTTATAAATATCATATTAGTGCATAGGATTTTTGGGAAATTTACAAAATCTGTATTATTGCACTAAATACATCTGGAATAAAAATCCACCACACAAATCTTTATTATATAGTAAGGTCATAGCTAAGTGTCATAGAACTTATTTCGATTCACAATTGTGGGCTGTGAAATGATTTGAACATTGGTGAAAAATTGTCTAAAAAAACTTTTTTATTTTTTTTCTCCCTCTCTATTTAGGCTGCGATGCTGAAACTTGGCCCAGTTGCAGCACCTTTCACATGTATCAGGATAATAAATTTTCAATGCCCTACAACAACTTTCAATTTCCATCTAGATGCCCCCTTTAGTGGAATTAACTGGTTGAACAAATCAGGGAATAGTGAAGCAGAAGATTTTCTAGAATAAATTGACGATTGCTTTCTTACGCAACACATTAAGGAACTAACGCGGGTAAATAATATTTTAGATTTAGTGTTAACTAACATGGAAACACAAATTAAGGACATGGAAATAGGGAGTGAGCTAGGGAACAGTGACCATAAAGAAATCAGATTTAGCATAGAATGGAATAGATCTGTAGGAGAAAATTCTGTTAAAGTGCCTGATTTTCGAAAAGCTGATTTCAATAGCCAAGGACATTTTTTGGGTCAAATAGATTGGAAAGTCTTGGGTATGGGGTGTGGGCCGGTATTGGAGCTAGACGTGAACCCAGCGATAGGTGACGTAAAAGGGGTTTTCGATGTGGACTCAAAATATAACCTATTTAAAAATATTCTAAGCAAAGCCCAGGAATGCAGTATACCATATAAATTGAATAGATCGAATACTAATGATCCAAAGTGGATAACAAAGGATCTGAAGAACCTTATAGGTAAAAAGAGAGCGTGGTACAAAAGGATTAAGAATGGGGAAGTCTGTTTAGAACAGGAATTCGTACAACTGGTTAGAAGAGTTAAAAAAGAGATAAGGAAAGCAAAAAGAAACTATGAAGTTCGCATAGCAGAGCAAGCAAAAACAAATCCTAAACGGTTTTTCCAGTTATACCGGACAAAGATTAGGGAAAGGATTGGTCCATTAAAAACTGAGACAGGTCAAATAACAGATAGTGATGAAGAGATGAGTAGTATTTTTAATAAATATTTTGTATCTGTATTTACTAAAGAGGAACTTAACAATATGCCTTCAACCGAACAAGTCTATGTGGGTGGGGACGAGGACAGGTTGACTAGTTTAGCAGTTACCAGGGAGGATGTTCTTAAACAAATAATAAAACTCAAACCAAACAAATCCCCAGGGTCGGATGAAGTGTTTGCCAGGGTGCTTAAAAAATGCAAAGAGGAGCTTTGCGACCCACTGTCTACCATATTTAATAAATCAATAGAGTCAGGCAGAGTGCCAGAGTTATGGAAAGTTGCTAATGTGATACCAGTTTTTAAGAAAGGAGATAGATCACTTGCGTCTAACTATCGACCAATTAGTCTAACGTCTATTGTGAGAAAGTTACTCGAATCTATAATTGCAAATAAAATTCGTCTCCATCTTGAAAAACATAAATTAATAATTGAGTCGCAACATGGTTTTATAAATGGCTGTTCATGTTTAACAAATTTGTTATCTTTTTATTCTAGCATAGTTGAGGCAGTTGATAGTGGTAAGGATTATGATGTTGTGTACCTTGTATTATAGTGGTGTGGGTTGGTGGCGTCGTCTTTGCTCCTTCTCTACAGACAACCCAACCCACAACTCGGTAGAGTGCTTACACTTCACTAGGAGATCACACTAGGCGCTTCTGGTTCTTGGAGAGGGGCTCAACGTCACACGTTTAGGGGATGCGGCTCCAACACTCAGCCTCATTGTCACGTGCACACACCCACTCGAGCCGCTGTGACTCCCCACTCTCTCCTTAGGTGATATGATCTCCTCAATCCCCTTTTGACTTATTAGTATTACCTTTTACCCCTGTCACAGCAGTGGTTCTTGGTTCTTTCTCTCTCTCTCTCCTTCTGTACTATTTCATGGGGAAGCCTCACTAGGACAAGGTCAAATACCAGCAAATTGGAATACATTTACTGGACAAAGCACATACACAATACATACACACATATAATAATAATGAATCCTATACTCTATACTATTACAATCAGGTAGCACTCCAACACCATCTGAACTCTATTATCAGTTTACCAAGTGGTATCCTATCTTCTGATTCACCACCTGATACTATCAACCTCCTCAAGTAGATCAAGTCTACATACACTGTTGCACCATCAGCAAGAGAATACATATATATATATATATATATATATATATATATATATATATATATATATATATATATATATATAT
The DNA here is from genome assembly GCF_040958095.1 of Procambarus clarkii. Classification (NCBI taxonomy): domain Eukaryota; kingdom Metazoa; phylum Arthropoda; class Malacostraca; order Decapoda; family Cambaridae; genus Procambarus; species Procambarus clarkii. Next base: position 10,900,996 of record NC_091152.1, read on the forward strand.
ATATAAATGTGTGCAATGAAAATCAGCATGTGAATGCAATAACATATATCAGCATAAATGTTCCTTGATACACCGCAATGATCAATCGATCACTCTATCAGTCCTAGAACACGTACATCAGTAGGTAATCCAGCCTACGACTGTAACTCTAAACTTCAGTATAAAACACTCCTTGACATAAGAATGCAAACAGTCACTCACCTCTCACTGCGTCTTGCACGCTAATGACAACCAAACACTATCAACTCCCTACAAGTAATCCACCAGAACTTCCCTTCCACCTCTGGAAGTTCACTACCCTGATCTTCAGGTTCTTCTGGGCTTCACTACCAGGATCCTCTGCAGCTCCTCCAGGCTGCTATCATGAAGTTTCCCTGAGCAACTACGGTGCTTCACCCTTCTGCTAGGGTCCTCCACAGCTCTCTTGGCTGCTACACCATGAAGTTCCCTCGAGCAACTATGGTGCTTCACCACCTCTACAGAAGCACGTGCCACTCCTCTTCACTGCTTCTCCTCACAGCTCGAGGTCCTCTGCTCCACTACCTTGGAGTCTCATCAACTACTCCACATCACACAATATGTTTGCCTCAAACCTCTATCTGTCCTCTACATACTGTGAGAGTGGACTCCCCCGTTGGGCGGGTCCATGCTCCACCTCGCCAGGCGGGCCTCGCACTGGGAGGGTCCTCCGCCATCGAGCCGGGCTCCCTCAGTTGCCTGCCAGCGCTCAGAGGAGACGGATGTCCCTCCGTGTTCCTCCCTCTCCACTCTCTTATTTCAGGCCTTCTGCCTTATTAAAACATGTCTAACTTATCAATAAACATTGCTACTGTCGCTGGGCACACGACCAACTACAAGCAATCACTATGAACTGGCGTATGTCGTGCTTACCACAGATTATCTGGTCGAGGGCGCTCCTCCCTCTGACGAAGCTTGGTCAGGGCGCTTCCACGGCCCACAATAATGTCTCTGGGCGGCTTAATACTCTTCTCGTCGACCAGGACTTGAGACCACAACGTTCCCAGCTCGATTCTACAGCTGGCACGTCTACACACTTCTCTTCTCTTCGATATATCACTAGGGGTTCCCTTCTGTCGGGAGCTCGAACGGAGCGCAGCTTTCCCCTGCGATGTCTGGCACTCAAGTGAGGTCAAAGCCCCTCCAGAAGCGAGCCTCACGCCTCCAGCAAAATGTCCACATCTCCTAACCAGTCATTTATCTGATTTCTTCTACACTGCCCATAATCTTAAATTGTTCATCATATCCAAGCAACTATTTTACATATGTGTTATCACCTCAATATTTGCTAGACCTTCTAATCAGGTCAGGCTTGATGAATAACTCTCAAGGAGGAAGACTCGTTTCTCCTGCAGGCTGAGATCATAACACTTGACTTTAGCAAAGCTTTTGATACAGTGCCACATGAAAGACTGATTAAAAAGATAGAGGCTCATGGTATTGGGGGTGCTATATTAATCTGGATTAGGGCATGGCTATACCAAAGGAAACAGAGAGTTAGTATAAACGGAGTCAAGTCAGAGTGGGAAAATGTTGTAAGTGGAGTGCCTCAAGGCTCTGTCCTGGGACCTCTGTTGTTTATAATATATATAAATGATTTAGGTTCAGGTTTGAGTAGCAACATTTGCTAATTTGCCAATGATACGAAAATCGGTTGGGAAATTATTCGGAGGAGGACTCACTATCACTTCAAGTTGATCTAGATAGGGTTTTGAAATGGTCAAAGGATTGGCAGATGCAGTTTAATGGTGATAAATGCAAAGTTCTGAGGCTAGGTAATGATGATAGAGTTACAAGATACGAGCTAGATGGTGTTGAGATTGCGAAGTCGAATTGTGAAGGGGATCTGGGAGTTATGATTAGTAAGAATTTAAAACAAAAGGATAAATGCATGAATGTTCGTAATAAGGCAAATAGGACACTGGGATTTATTAATGGAAGCGTTAGTAACAAGACACCTGGTGTGGTTCTTAAGTTATATCTTGCTCTGGTTAGGCCCCATTTAGATTATGCAGTTAAGTTTTGCTCGCCATATTATAGAATGGATATAAATTCACTAGAACGTGTCCAGCATAGGATGACTAAGTTAATTCCCCAAATTAAAAATCTTTCATATGAAGAAAGATTAACAAAGCTTAAGTTGCATTCACTGGAAAGGCGAAGAGTTAGGGGTGACATGATAGAGGGTTACCAGTGGATGACTGGACATAACAGGGGGGATATTAATAGGGTATTAAAAGTATCAACATAAGACAGAACACGAAACAATGGGTATAAATTGGATAAGTTTAGATTTAGGAAAGACTTGGGTAAATACTGGTTCAGTAACAGGGTTGTTGATTTGTGGAACCAATTGCCGCGTAACGTGGTGGAGGTGGGGTCTCTCGATTGTTTCACCCGCGGGTTAGACAAGTATATGAGTGGGATTGGGTGGTTATAGATAGGAGCTGCCTCGTATGGTCCAATAGGCCTTCTGCAGTTACCTTTGTTCTTATGTTCTTATGTTCTTAAAATTTGCTTACTGTAGATAATGCATGCACATGACTTTAAAGCGGCCGCCCAGTTGGGTGGGTGTGGAGCACATGACTGTAAAGCTGCTGCCCAGTTGGGTGGGTGTGGAGCACATGACTGTAAAGCTGCCGCCCAGTTGGGTGGGTGTGAACCACATGACTGTAAAGCTGCAACCCAGTTGGGTGGATGTGGAGCACACGACTGTAAAGCTGCCGCCCAGTTGGGTGAGTGTGGAGCACATGACTGTAAAGCTGCCGCCCAGTTGGCTGGGTATGGAGCACACGACTGTAAAGCTGCCGCCAAGTTGGGTGGATGTGGAGCACACGACTGTAAAGCTGCCGCCCAGTTGGGTGGGTATGGAGCACACGACTGTAAAGCTGCCGCCCAGTTGGGTGGTTGTTGAACATGACTGTAAAGCTGCCGCCCAGTTGGGTGGGTATGGAGCACACGACTGTAAAGCTGCCGCCAAGTTGGGTGGTTGTTGAACATGACTGTAAAGCTGCCGCCCAGTTGGGTGGATGTGGAGCACACGACTGTAAAGCTGCCGCCCAGTTGGGTGGGTGTGAAGCACACGACTGTAAAGCTGCCGCCCAGTTGGGTGGGAGTGGAGCACATGACTGTAAAGCGGCCGCCCAGTTGGGTGGTTGTTGAACATGACTGTAAAGCTGCCCCCAGTTGGGTGGGTGTGGAACATGACTGTAAAGCTGCCGCCCAGTTGGGTGGGTGTGGAGTACATGACTTTAAAGCTGCCGCCCAGTTGGGTGGGAGTGGAGCACATGACTGTAAAGCGGCCGCCCAGTTGGGTGGGTGTGGAGCACATGACTGTAAAGCTCCCGCCCAGTTGGCTGGGTATGGAGCACATGACTGTAAAGCTGCCGCCCAGTTGGGTGGGTGTGGAGCACATGACTGTAAAGCTCCCGCCCAGTTGGCTGGGTATGGAGCACATGACTGTAAAGCTCCCGCCCAGTTGGCTGGGTATGGAGCACATGACTGTAAAGCTGCCGCCCAGTTTGGTGGGTGTGGAACATAACTGTAAAGCTGCCGCCCAGTTGGGTGGGTGTGGAGCACATGACTTTAAAGCTGCCGCCCAGTTGGGTGGGTGTGGAGCACATGACTTTAAAGCTGCCGCCCAGTTGGGTGGTTGTTGAACATGACTGTAAAGCTCCCGCCCAGTTTGGTGGGTGTGGAACATAACTGTAAAGCTGCCGCCCAGTTGGGTGGGTGTGGAGCACATGACTTTAAAGCTGCCGCCCAGTTGGGTGGGTGTGGAGCACATGACTGTAAAGCTGCCGCCCAGTTTGGTGGGTGTGGAGCACATAACTGTAAAGCTGCCGCCCAGTTGGGTGAGTGTGGAGCACATGACTGTAAAGCTGCCGCCCAGTTGGGTGGGTGTGGAGAACATGACTGTAAAGCTGCCGCCCAGTTGGGTGGGTGTGGAGCACATGACTGTAAAGCTGCCGCCCAGTTGGGTGGGTGTGGAGCACATGACTGTATAGCTGCCGCCCAGTTGGGTGGGTGTGGAGCACATGACTGTAAAGCTGCCGCCCAGTTGGGTGGGTGTGGAGCACATGACTGTAAAGCTGCCGCCCAGTTGGGTGGGTGTGGAGCACATGACTAAAGCTGCCGCCCAGTTGGGTGGGTGTGGAACATGACTGTCAAGCTGCCGCCCAGTTGGGTGGGTGTGGAGCACATGACATGGAGCCTTAAACCAGCAAATATTAGAACCAACGAGAAAGGAGAACACGCTGGACCTCATTTTCACTAATATTGATGAATTGATCAGGAACATAATGATTACAAATACCTGATACTCAGATCACAACTTAATTGAAGTTATGACAACCATGGGGAGTAGACCTTCAAAACCAGTCCAGATTCCCGGTGGAGGAGATTTCAGCAAATTCAACTTCAATAATAAACAGATAAACTGGGAGCGAATAAACCAGGACTTCACAGAAATAAACTGGGAAGAACAGCTAGGAAATGCAAACCTGAACCAGTGCCTGAAAAAAATAAGCTCAGTAGCACTAGAAATATGTTCAAACCGCATACCTCTAAGAAAAAAGAGGAAGAGATGCAGATTGGAACGGGAACGTCGTTCCCTATATAGGCGAAGAAAACGAATCGCGGAACAACTTGAGAGTCGCACCCTATCTCAAGAACGGCGAAGAAGGTTAGGTAGAGAAATAGAAACAATTGAACGGAAGCTACAAGAATCATACAGAACCCAGGAGAGGCAAAGAGAGCAAAAGGCCATCAGTGAAATAGAAAGAAATCCAAAATATTTTTTCTCCTATGCAAAATCAAGATCAAAAACCACATCTAGTATCGGGCCCCTGCGAAAGGGAGATGGAACTTTCACCGATGACAACAAAGAAATGAGCGAGCTACTGAGGACGCAGTACGACTCTGTTTTCAGCGAGCCATTAAACACACTAAAGATTGATAATCCAAATGAATTTTTCATGGATACGATACCAACATCAAATCATATATCAGACGTCACCCTATCCCCACTGGATTTTGAAGAAGCCATAAACAGTATGCCTATGCACTCTGCACCAGGCCCGGATTCTTGGAACTCCATATTCATAAAGAACTGTAAAAAACCACTATCGCAGGCCCTCCACATTCTGTGGAGACAAAGCCTAGATACTGGCGTTATTCCTGATATACTAAAAACAGCAGAGATAGCACCACTTCATAAAGGAGGAAATAAGGCAGAGGCAAAAAATTACAGACCGATAGCGCTTACATCGCACATCATAAAAAATTTTGAGAGAGTGCTAAGAAGTAAAATCACAAAATACATGGAATCACAGCAACTCCATAACCCCGGACAACATGGTTTCAGAACAGGGCGCTCTTGCCTGTCGCAGTTGCTGGACCACTATGATATGGCATTAGATGCTATGGAAGACAAACATAACGCGGATGTAATTTACACAGATTTCGCAAAAGCTTTTGATAAATGTGATCATGGTGTTATTGCACATAAAATGCGTTCAAAAGGAATTACCGGAAAAATAGGCAGATGGATCTACAATTTCCTGACCAACAGAACCCAATGTGTAATAGTCAACAAAATAAAATCCAGCCCATCAACCGTGAAGAGCTCAGTCCCCCAGGGTACTGTGCTTGCTCCAGTACTTTTTCTCATCCTCATTTCGGACATAGACAAGAACACAACCTATAGTACTGTATCATCCTTTGCAGATGACACTAGGATCTTCATGAGAGTAGGCAACATAGAGGACACGGCGAACCTCCAGTCAGATGTAGATCAGGTCTTTCTATGGGCTACAGAAAATAATAAGGTGTTTAACGAAGATAAGTTCCAGCTCATGCGCTATGGAAAAAATGAAAATATAAAAACGGAAACCACGTACAAAACTCAGGCAAATCATAACATAGAACGAAAAGGCAATGTAAAGGATCTGGGTGTACTCATGTCGGAAGACCTTACCTTTAAAGAACACAATAAAGTAGCCGTCACAACTGCAAGAAAAATGACAGGTTGGATAACAAGAACTTTTCACACTAGAGATGCTATACCGATGATGATACTTTTCAAAACGCTTGTGCTCTCTAGAGTGGAGTACTGCTGCACAATGACAGCACCTTTCAAAGCTGGAGAAATTACTGACCTGGAGAGCGTGCAGAGATCCTTTACTGCTAGAATCCACTCAGTAAAACATCTAAACTATTGGGACCGACTAAAGAGCCTAAAACTGTACTCCCTTGAGCGCAGGCGGGAGAGGTACATAATAATTTACACGTGGAAAATATTAGAGGGGCTGGACCCAAACCTGCACACAGAAATAACATCACATGAGACCAGAAGACATGGCAGGATGTGCAGAATACCCCCGTTGAAAAACAGAGGTGCAACTGGTACTCTGAGAGAGAACTCAATCAACATCAGAGGTCCGAGACTGTTCAACACGCTTCCACTACACATAAGGGACATAACTGGCCGACCCCTCACAGTGTTCAAGAGAGAACTGGATAAGCACCTCCAAAGGATACCTGATCAACCAGGCTGTGACTCGTACGTCAGGCTGCGAGCAGCCGCGTCCAACAGCCTGGTTGATCAGTCCGGCAACCAGGAGGCCTGGTCGACGACCGGGCCGCGGGGACGCTAAGCCCCGGAAGCACCTCAAGGTAACCTCAAGGTATGACTGTAAAGCTGCCGCCCAGTTGGGTGGGTGTGGAGCACATGACTGTAAAGCTGCCGCCCAGTTGGGTGGGTGTGGAGCACATGACTGTATAGCTGCCGCCCAGTTGGGTGGGTGTGGAGCACATGACTGTAAAGCTGCCGCCCAGTTGGGTGGGTGTGGAGCACATGACTGTAAAGCTGCCGCCCAGTTGGGTGGGTGTTCAGCAAGACTAGTAACTGTGTGACTCACCATAGATGTAAAGTGCCTTGTATAGTGACTGTTGTGAGCCTCATGAGTTTCTTGTTGAATCACTTATGATACAAAAGATTATTGATGTGTGTGTATTTGTGTAGGTGATTGAATATGTATGTGTATGTGTATATATGTTGTGACGGGAAAGTGTTGGAGTGTAGATGTTCTGCAGTCCTCCAATGGCAGGTGTCAATGCCTGGTCACACTTACAAAAAAAAGATAGACTGCTTGCCTGTTGTCTGTGGTAAGTGAGAGGGAGGAACACGAAAAACACAAAGTATGAACAATGAAACTTTAATATATACATAAAACACAAATAAAAATAAAGACAAATCTCGGGGAAATGAATAGTGCAATTAAATAACAAACATAAATGCAAAAACAATGTGAGACAAAATAGTAAAGGGTAAAATGGTGCTGAGAATATTGGCTATGGCTGAGACCTCCTTTAGTATGCAAAAGCCAGAGAGCTTAGTATGCCAGAGAGAGAGATGTCAACTCTTAGAGCACAAAGAATATTCTGAAGTTGATGGCTGGTCCAGGCTCAGACATCGACTCAGGTAGATGGCGCTGAGGTGCAGGGTGCAAGTGTGCGGTCGGCGAGTCACCAATCAGGAGCAGGCAGGCTGGGATGGGTAGCTGGCTGGTTGATGACGAGCCGGCGTGGAGGGTGTGTGGTGAGTACATTTTGCCTCCTGGTCAAAACGTTTTGTGCTACTGGTGGACGTATCTTGAATGTAGCATCTTATACTTGTAGACTGGACGTAACTTTAGGTAGGGAAGAGCAGGCTCAATCTCTCTTGAAAGAGATTATCGTCACAATGTATATGTAGACATATATGTACATGTATGTATGAGTATGTGTACATGTGTATATAACATTAATAATTGTGTAACTAGCATCAAAAGATTGTTATTTGCTTAGCTAAACGAACTAGAACATAATCGGTTCAGTTCCTGAACCGATTATGTGCTTCTGTAATCCTTTACACTACTGCCCTTTACAACAAGCGCTAAGATACGAATATGTCCTAGCACCAATAATCCAACGCTGTTTCTTCCGTAAGAAAGAAATGTAAATGTTAGAAACATCAATAAAATTAAATATCATATAAATTAATCATAAATTTGATATCTATATTAATCAAGGGTTAGTACAAGAGGTGATCTTAAGTAAAAGATCATTGATCAACTAAGGATTGTTAATAACTGCTTAAGTACTATGAAATGTCTTAGCTGTAAACAGTATGAAACGTTAACATCTGTAGTCAAGCGTTTCTGATAACTTGTTGCGTCAGGTAAACCGTTCCACGTGATCGTGGTGTAGCCTATCTTCTTGCTCGACGTGGACTCGGGAGCTGAAAGGCAATTACATTGTAATATTTGTCTACCTAAGAATTACTGACATTATTTCCCAAATAAAAATGAGGGAACGGTAAAATGAGAAACGTACTAGTTTGGGTTTCTTTTCCTATGGCATAAGGACAACCTTCTTATCTGTTTAAAAATGTGATCACAAGACTAAATCAGAAATGAAAGGAACTTATGGTTGCCGAGCCGAGTATCCGTTGGTTAAGGAAGCTGTCTCAGTCCTCTGCCTTCGCTGCTGCTTGAAGGACGTAAATTACAAGCTGAAATTAGACGAGCTCCTACGGCACTGCATTTCTCTATCTAGACAATATGGCGTCTCTCTCGCTTCTTCTCTTAGCGCTGCTAATGGCGTCCAGTAGCAGCGTCCAAGTCTCGTGCAGGAGCAAGCACGCTTCTCTATCCTTGCACGCTGTTAATGGCGTCCTCTCCTGCCTTCTCCTTCCTCCTTTTGCGCATGCACGGCTCTCAGTAGGTACCTCGAGCATAAATGAATTTATATATTTCGGAGTTAATTAGGGAAGGAAGAGATTGTGAAGAGTATTTATGTCACGTTTAAATATTTCATGTTACAATATAACCTCTCGCAACGTAAATTGGTTTACTAGAGTTGCGTAAATAAATGAGAAAAATATAAGGAGGAATTATTTTACCTTTTAATAATTTCCACTGAGTGGTTAATTTTAACTAAATAAGGGAGTTCCAGTAAGCAGTAATGTGCTACGTAATTAAACTTGTTAGTAAGCAATTATCCTTAGTAAAGGAGTAATAAACTGGACTCTGTTTATATCCAACAATATGTGGAAATATTTCTGAGGCTGCCTGTCGAAACACACAGTAGGAAGGATTTGGCAGAATATTGCATATTATAAAATCATGATTATGGGTAATTTTACAAGTTAGTAATTTTTAGTAACTACTTGTGGTTAATACAAAAAATGTTATGTAAAAATACAAAAGATGTATGAAAACTGTTGGTTATTTCCAACAAAGGTTGATTTAATTTTTTGACTGCAAGTGAGTACAATACTGAGCACTCATAATCAAATCATGATTATTGACTCTGAGCTTCCTAAGAACAACATTACACTCTGAACCAATATATAAAAGGTATATGACAATTGAAATACAATCAGAAATATATATATATATTTTTTTTTTGAGATATATACAAGAGTTGTTACATTCTTGTACAGCCACTAGTACGCGTAGCGTTTCGGGCAGGTCCTTAATCCTATGGTCCCTGGAATACGATCCCCTGCCGCGAAGAATCGTTTTTTCATCCAAGTACACATTTTACTGTTGCGTTAAACAGAGGCTACAGTTAAGGAATTGCGCCCAGTAAATCCTCCCCGGCCAGGATACGAACCCATGACATAGCACTCGCGGAACGCCAGGCGAGTGTCTTACCACTACACCACGGAGACTGCTGAAGACTGCTGAGTCTGAGACTGAGACTGAGACTGAGACTGCTGAGACTGAGACTGATATAAGCAACATTCATGCACAATCTGTAAAAAATCACTAATATAATGCAGGTGATGAGTCACAATAACGTGGCTGAAGTATGTTGACCAGACCACACACTAGAATGTGACGGGACGAATGAGAAAACTTTCTCCTACAAAAATAACTGCAGAAGGCAGTTATTTGTTCTTGCGTTCTTGTTTTCTTATTCTTACTATCCCCCCTTTATTACACCCTTACCTTCCCTACCTTTGCCTTGCCTTCTTTTCCTCTAAGATTTTCTTCTCTTCACCTCTCTTCTGCCAATTTATTGCTTTCTCCTTCAATCATCACATTACGAGCTATTCATGCTCGTGCCACCTCTTGGGTGGCTTAACCTTTATCAATCAATCAATTATCACAATCTGCCGGACCGAAACGTCGTCTTCCCTTCATTTTCTAGTGTGTGGTCTCGTCAACATTACAAATATAATATTTAACAAGATACATCTCCTTGAAAGAAAAGAACAATTTGAATCTTAACGTCTGTAATGAGTTCATTAACTCCATTGGAAAGAAATAACTAATTATGGAAATAATCCAAAGTTCAATAGTTGACATTACACTCTTTATGTTAGAACAATTCACTGTAGCAACTATACAATATACATTTTCTTCATTACATTTTGAAACAGTGTCTCCCCACTTTAGTGTATCTATAACTGTACACCTTGGATTCTCAACACCTTAATCTCTCCTGGGCACTATCTTATTTCATACACCCAAATACCTGAGGTATATTTTCACTCTCTGCTCATCACAACATATACTACTATACTCACCACATGTAGCCAGATTCACATATGACTTAAGTACAATACATACATCCAAATAAATGGCAGTCTGGACAACAAAATCTAATGTAGAAGGTTTCCACTTAACTGGTTTCATCCTTAACCTGGTAGTAATCCAATAACACCACAATGCACACTTTATTAATAAGGAAGAAGTTACAACGCACCAGCACATCAAGGTAAAGTACTTACTCAACATCCTAATTTGCACTACCTTATGTAAACAGATAGTACAGATCTAACAAAATTCATCTTGGAGCACTTCAACAGGTAGATATAAGTAACCTGGACTTGGATGTAGTGAACTCTGACACCTACAACACGGTTTAGGATACCATGAACACTTCCTGAGCTGGAACATCCTGGGTTGTATGAGTGGATATGTTTTCCACTGGTTTCCACTCCTTTTCTGTAGAGTTATTTCACTGAGATGAATTGGCATAGATGAGGGGTGGTTGAGGGAATTCTCCTTGTGAATGGGGTTGATCTGGCATAAACCTCCCAAGAACCTCTGGTCTCCAACACTGGATCTTCTGTGAAACAAACAGTCTCGGCCAAATGTCACTATAAATAGAAGAAACAGGGTTAGACCACTCCAACACATCCGAAACTTCTTCACTCTGGGAACTACCAACAATACAACATGACTTAAAAGTTGACTTCTTATGCCTGTTGAAACAGACAAGAACAACAAGGAAAAGTGCAAGGAACACCTATCTGAACTGACTCAGGTAACAACGAGCGTTGGACAAATCTCCCGATTCTGCAAGAACCATCAGAGTGATAGAACATGAAAGCTCCCAAACAAGGTAACAGCACAAGAACGAGCTCACACCTTCTAACTGTGAACTTTATCACCACACAATCCTTTATAGCCATCATGACTTCCCATGAAAGTATCAGAACCACTCTGAAGCTTGGACCACTCTTATTATGAACTTCACTCATTTAGTGTTTTCCTCCTGGTGACATCAAGCAATTCAGCAACAGTGTTAGGGGGTCTTATCACCTGGTAGATGAAAACCAGATTACCTGGGAACTACCCAAGAACAACCTGTAACCCTACACACTCATCAACAAACAAAACATGTGGGATATCCACGTCCCACTCCAACTTGGAACTCACAACTTTTACCTAGAACCTTTGCTTCAAAGTCTGACAAACTCCTACAACACCACCCTGACTCTTGAGATTCAGTACAACACTTGAACTTAACACATGTTCTGGACATAGATGATACACAGTCCATTTCTACAAAGGAGTATGAGTCCCGCAGAACAACAACAACAGTTTGCATTAAAACTCTCAGAAGACTCTGATTCACAATACACAATGTTAAATAATTTATCCACCTGGAACGGGTATAACTGGCCACACCACACTGCAATTTAAGCTTAGAAAAATTATTATCACTATTAACTGTTACACAAAATTTGCCAAATCGTCCTCCCATAACATAATCTTGAGATGCTTGGAGTACTGTCTCTTTACAATCACTAAATCTACTAAGCTGGGTCACACCCTCACAGTCAAGTGAAGAGGGAGGCTCAATAGGTCTCCATCTGCTCAACAGAAGCTGATCATTTGGATGATCTCCCACACTCTCCAACAATGGATCTACATCACAGACTGTCTCCTTACTACTCTCAGATATCTTGGGGTTAGTCCTGCTTAACGTACACAAAGGCAATATGTCTCTAAATCTGGAGTGAGCGGGCAAGTAACTGGCACACGGACTTCCTGTTCCAAACCATCTACTTGGTTAGAATAAATTGGAGTCATAATACTAGACTCACTCTCAATAACCAGGTTGGCCACAAATGAATCTTCAAAACCCACCTCCCACTTCACCTCTGAAGGGGTCCTGGACTCTGGAAGAAATACCTTGTTAGTAACAGGACTAACAACTGGAACACTAATAGAACTGGATTCAGCACAGGTTGGGAAGATAACACCATCCTCTACATCTGGCTGTTCACTCTCAGAACTGGGCTCAGCACGAGCAGGGTAGATTACACCATCCACTGCATCTGGCTGGGCCAGCAGAGGCAGGGTAGATAACACCATCCACTGCATCTGGCTGGGCCAGCAGAGGCAGGGTAGATAACACCATCCACTGCATCTGGCTGGGCCAACACACAACTAGGGTTAGTAAACATGATAGGACACTCTGTCCCAGTAACTTGACACTTGTCAAAATCATTACCCACAATAACATTGACCCCAGGGATGGGTAACTGCTCACTAACTGCTTCGTGCACCAACCCTGATTTCTTGCAAAATCAGAAATGGTTTGATCATGTGCTCTCTTTATACCTCTAGATTTCTGTGTATGGGCCTCTGGGATCCGCTGGTCTGCATTTAAGATGCTCTGTTGAACAAAGTTCAAGTCAAAAGAATTAGCGGCAGAAAGATATACAAAAATTTCCTGGGCTTTCCCCTTAAATTATCCTTGCATGATGGCAACCCACTGATCCACAGGCCAATTCATACTGATTGCTAACTTCTGGAAATGCAAAAAGAATATTTCTGGATCCTCCTCATTGAATTGAGGTAAATCTATATTTTTCCTGAACTTTAAAGAACTATCAGTACTATCTGCATGATTACTAGTGTTACCATTCCCTACTGCAATTCTCTGTTCCTCTAGTCTGTTATTATTTATTGCTATACTCTGTTGAATTTCTAACTGCTTAGTTTGCTGCTCTGCTTGTTTAGTTTGATACTCTGCTTGTTGCCTCCTAACTTCCTCTAGTTGCAACTGAGCCTCAAACATTTGCTGCTGAGTCTCCAATTCAAGTTGTTTTTACTGGTTCTGCATCTCCATCCTCTGTTTCTCTGCTTCTAATCTGCCATCTCTAGCTTAGATTCCATCTCTAACTTTAGAATTGCCACCTGGTCACTTGACTCCTCTTCTAATTCCTCTAACCACTCCTCGTCAAGTTTCTCCTCATCCACCAAGTGGGTGACAATGACTTTTACCAACTGAGCCTTTAACATACTCTTGGAAACTGTCAGATTTAATTTTTCAGCCATGTACAACAACCCAGACCTCTTAAAGTCTTTAATTTCACCAAAATTTGACTGCTCCACCAACACAGTAACGTGTTCCTTCATTAAAACTTAATTAGCACAACTAGCAATTACAACATCACTGAAGATTTGCTTGGCACCTGGCACAAGCTGTACACTTACCTCAATCGTGAAGTGTTGAGAAAACTTCCACAAGCAGCTCAGAATGAAGAGAGAAATGGTACATAGACTTGGTTGGGTAACACTAGTTAAAGACACAGTAACTAGGAAGACATTAATAATTAATAACATGTACCAGTAATTAGTACAATAAATTATTGGAATTAATTCTCCCGGACATAGGCCCTCATTTTGTTATGGCCCTTGACCTCTTGGTATGGTTCCTCTGCTTTTGCAGTAGTATAATATATAATAATGTGGCCTTGCCTACTACAACTGTCTAGGGTAAATAGGTCAACTGCTTAATCAGCAAAGCAATATACTTTAAGTAAGAGTAACATAGAAACATATAAATGAAATACAGGCAGCCAGAAATATTATTGCACCAGATTGAAATAACACAATATCATTATATATAAGCACTGATCACTATTTTAAAACTTAATTGAATAGATGGGTATGCAATTAATGGTCTAACCAGACAATTAGCTATGATTCTAAACAATAAACAAGTAACAAAGACTTATCTCATAGCATGACCACCCCAGCCAGCTTCACCCACTCGACTGGTGTGCATGAATGACATGGAATCTACAGGTTACCAACTAAGAACCACATGAAATCTCTAGATACTCTTCTATCTGAGAGAAATACTTAAGAATAAAATTATCACTATACTAGTAGTAGTAGTTGTAGTAGGCATCCATCAGTCTCAGGAGACTATGGAGTTGCGCTCTGGTTGTCGGTCTGGAGTGGCCTCACCAGGGCGCAAAGCCAGGGTAGGTTGATACGGAGGAGAAGCTATCACCCAGGCAGCAGGTCCCCCCTCTCCACGGCGCTGAAAGTCTCCAATGGAAAGGCATACGCCAATACGATTGGTCGTTCATAACTATACTAATATGCATATAACACTGCTAAGGTGTAATTAAGAAATTTAGTACAACAAAGAAACTGGAATAATTACAGGTGTGAATCAGTGACACTAGGTTGATACACTGCACGCATTACTGGAACATCCTAAATACGGTCATCCCCCCATGAGACGCCATGTTCGCCACGGTCTCCCCCCACAGGAATGAACATGCAATAGCATTAGCAAAATATTACATACAGGCACACTACAGCATGCTACATTTAACTCAAACATATATATTAGAAAACAAATGGATATAATGTATAATTTTAAATAACTGAGGAAAGAAATAATGGACATATATGTTTATCATGATAAATGTTAGAATCAAATATATGGATTTATAACATCTTTCTCCCCCTCTTAGTTATTTATTGCATGGGGAATATCAAGATATCCAGTATCCAGGGATTGTGTAGGGCTTTATGTATACTGTTTATCGTTAAACACAGATTATCCTCATTTGACGGTTAAACACGTGCACATTTGCCCTCGAACATTCCAAGTGGATCTAGACTCAAATTATTCCCCAATGTTTAAATCTTGGGCATTTTTAAACGATGCATGTGTTAGTTTGGATTGGTGGTAGGAGAGAATGCCCTTACAACAGATTTAAACCTGATCGTCTGCATAAGGATTGAATACATTTTACAACTTAGAGCGATGCATTCTTTGATGAATTTAGCTCCAAATACTGATTTCAGTAATCCTAGTTGACCTTTAAATGACTCATTGCAGTAGCATATTATTGAAATAACTATGCTAGCAGAAAGGCAGTTTATTCCATTCTTCAAAAGCATCATGACAGGTCAGTTCTATGAGATGTCCTTCGAAATGAAGTTCTCTATCCGTGTCTATATACCGCAATATAGCTTTCTCACCATAATGAGCTTTGACAGTGTTATACCAAAAATAATATAGGATCTGTTAAGCTATTTGCAATATATGGTATTTACAACTTACCCCATGTAAGTTGAGGTATCGACTTAAGGAATTCTTTCTTTACAGTACAAATGGCTGTCTTTGCTCAGTAACACTCTGTATTTGAAGATGGGACTACGAGCATGTTTGAGATTATAATCCCAAGACGAGATTTGACTAAATATTGTTTATCTCGATATGTACTCGCGTTCATCAAAGATTTGCTGTGAATATCACTACTGACGTCTTTGAAAGCCTTCGACGTGATGGGACAAGCTGTATTTGACAAGATGTTCGTTTAAACAAAATCTTTGAGATACCTATTTTCCCTAAATTCATAAACTGCATTTACACTTGAGGCTTCTAATCCTAGTTCGATGAGCAGCTGGAATAAATCCAACTCACTAAGAAATCTTTTTGGGGTAGATGGGATGTAATCAATTTATTATTTTCTCATGAAGTTTTCTATGTTCAATATTTAAAAGCTCTGTGCTGTTATTAGAAACCAGATTGATGGAAATATTTGTATGCAGAAGGGTTAAATGCAAGTTATCCATTCATCATGTTACCTCAAGTTTCACATGTTTAGTATCACACACAATTCAATATCCCTCATCTCCTTTACAAGCAATATTTTCCAATTCTTGTTCGAGCAAATTATAATGTTCCACAGCTGTAATTGCCTAATTTTACCTTCGGAAAGCATTTCTGTTATGCAAGTGGCATCTATACTATTAAAATCTAAATACAAAATGTACTTGTAAAATGACTAAATACAATGACTATTTGGAACAGCACCTGTATGTCCATTCTCAGCACTGTTGTCTTACGGCCGAGGTAAATCCAACTCTTAAATTTATGTGTAATAAATCATACAGTTGGGAATCAGAGATGACATCCCATACTACTTAACTTTCCAGGTTGAAAGCATCACATGTGAAACTTGATAATGACACATAATGTGTAAAGCCAACTTGTGAAGCTCAAGAATAGTTTTACATCAAACAGTAAAAACATCTCACAAAACTTTTATCTTTCAACTATCAAATATACCTTTAAATACTCCTTGATAACCTTACATTCCACCAATCTAAAGTTTTCCTTAGCTTGTTCATAATCTTTTTTGATTTACACTCTCATGCTTCAAACTTTTATAACCTGATTGGTGAGAGGGAAGAGTAGTTTCATTCAATTTATCTAAATATGTTATGTAATCATGGCAGAAAATTTGCTTACTTGTTTTTAATTCATATAATAAAATTCACAAGTTGTCTGGCGATAGCAAGCCAGGCTCACGAGTAATGAAAATTTTATATTTTGGAAAGGTAGATTCATTTTTTCATGAGCTCTCCAATGTATTTATGAAACGATCGATGGGTTCAGTCCCCAAATACGGAGATTTCTCTACAATCTTTCATTCCCTGTTGTCTCACCTCGATCATACCTTGAGGATTGGAAGGGTCCAATTAACATTCAAAATAATAAGCAGAATGAGGGGATCTAAAGGCTCGCCCATAATATGTGAATGTGATCTTATTGATCTGTGGGGTCAAATTCCAATATTTCTTTCACCTCACATGACTCCTTACGTAGCTCGTCCTCAGACCAAAACCATTACCATAAGAAACCACATCCCATCTGTTTTCAAACCACCTAGATAGTTATCTAAATATCTGTGATGGAAGTTAGTTTATGAAAGTAAAAATATCTGAAAGCATATTACGATTCCAGTAATAATCTACATGTAAGCTGGCAAATGAGCCTTTGTCATCAACAGAATATTCACAAGTTATAATTTTAATGTAATATAAATCATTGTTTTAAAATATAAAAAAGTATTTTCAGCATATAATGAACAATGAAAACATTTTCTTTCAAGAATTTGGTTTTCTCTAAACAGAACTCGACAGCACACTGAAATTTCGAATTCCATATTTCACATTATTGTCAATAAACATCGTATTACCGTAACCAAACATATTGAAACCCAACCTAATCTAACCTAACCAATCCTTAACCTAAAGTAACTTTAACATAACCTAACAATAAATTGAGTAGATAATAGCAGAAATTATATATTCGTCCCCAATCCATTCCTGTGAGCAGATCTCCTCCCTGAGGACAGGTTGCTGTATGGTCTTGAATAGAATTAGGTGGTAAATGAATTAAGCAAGAATGATACAAAAATTGATTATTTGGCGCTCTGTTTATATGTCGGTGCATGATGCGGACATATTGATTGAAATCCTTGATAAGAACTTGATGCTGTCCCCCCTAGCATGAACAAAAGGACTTTAGGTGTTATATATTCCTTGCCAAACTAATATAGTATATATAATTTTCATTATAAAGCACAAAATAAATATAAATAAATATAAATATCAAGGTAAATTAATATGGCAATTGGGAAATTGTATGAAATTTATAAAACAATGATTCTAATTGCCCCACAAAATAATCATGATACCTATTTAAATAAAGGGCAGGATTTCCTTGAACATGATTTGGGATGCTATACGAATTGCGTATATAACGCAATTATAAGTTGTTGAAGACATTGAAAACATCAGAATAAGGAGGAAATAAGGAGCTGGTTGGGTGATGGGTTGGTGTGAGAGTTTGCTTCAGGTTCACTAGCTTCTGACTCACTCTCCGAATCAGGCTGCCAAACATGATGCAGGATCTTCATCTTCGTATGGTTGGGTTGATATAAGTAATAAAGAATAATGGTTTTAATATATATTTACTGTGTTTACATGATATTATATTAGATAAGAAAGCTCTAGGCTTGCTTTTTTTTTTTTAGAATCTACTCTAACAATTTATATGAATGTAATTACATGATAGCAGAAAGGCATCTTGTCTCTCTCTGAAAAAAGGTATTACAGTGATATTGTTGGTAATGTCTATTACTGTGACCTCCACAGGAACTGCAAGGCTTGGCCAGGGACCATAGCTGCCTCAAGATAATCAAGTTTGGTGAGATAAATGTCTTCTTTGGTTACTTCTCATGCAATAATTTAACATCGTTCAATTCACACTCACCTACCTATCTGTCTGCCTTGATGCCCTCCTGTCTGCCTGTCTATCTTGCCAACCTGGCTTCCCTACATGCCTGTCTGTTTACAACCTCCCTACATTCCTGTTTTCATCATCTCTCTATACATCACACCAGCCAGCCATAGGACGCCCTCAGCTCCGCTCACCCAGGAGGTATGGCAGGAAATGCAAAATAGCTCCGGTGAAAGGCTAAGTACAGGAGTTACGTTAAGAGACAAGTCTCTCAACATCACAGGCCCAAGACATTTCACCACTCTCCATCTAAACATAAAGAGAACAGAAAACACTTTTTCACCCTAAGGGTTATGAACCAATGGAACTGCATACCCGCCGAAGCAGGTAAATGTTAAAACTGTATTTTGTTTTTAAAAGCTGCTTGGACAAGATTATCAAGGGAAATGAGGGACCTTCGATAAGCCGCCGGCTTCCTGTCTTCATTGAGGCCACTAGGGTTAGTGACCCTGTGGTAAATCAGGTAAAATATATAAGAGCATAACTAGCTGATGTTTCATGGTGATCAAAAAATTATTTTATAAACACCTCCAAAAGATACCTGATCAACCGGGCTGTGATTCATACGTCAGACTGATGATAGTGGCTTCTAACAACTGTAATAATAATAATAACAACTATAAACATCAAACGAGAAGCCTGGTCACAAAGCAAAGAGTATATAGATCCCCGGAACCACCATAATGTAGAAACAAGGTTGTTAATATCGTGTCCCCCAATAAGCCCGTGTGGTCACCTCACCCACCGGTGAGGTGACCTAAGGAGCCGGTCGGCCGAGCGGACAGCACGCTGGACTTGTGATCCTGTGGTCCTGGGTTCAATCCCAGGCGCCGGCGAGAAACAATGGGCAAAGTTTCTTTCACCCTATGCCCCTGTTACCTAGCAGTAAAATAGGTACCTGGGTGTTAGTCAGCTGTCACGGGCTGCTTCCTGGGGGTGGAGGCCTGGTCGAGGACCGGGCCGCGGGGACACTAAAAACCCCGAAATCATCTCAAGATAACCGGGAAACACGGTGGCCAGTATGAGCCTGTGACTGGAGACTGGTGTAGCAGTGAACCGAGTGTGACCGCGGCTCACATAGCTCACCTCACCACACGCTTTATAATATATTTCGGTGCAAGCTATAACATTGGTATAACTTGCATCGAGTGATTATATCTCTCCAGATTTCATGCACCATGTGACCATAAATCCCCCATGCAAGCTTCCCCACCGCTCAGAGTCAAGTTAAAACAGTTTCGACCAGTCAGTCTCATGTGCTGCTGTTCTCGATCCTACTGCTGCTGGGTGCATACCTAATAGTACATGTTGTACACTAATAGTGCACAAGAGAATAACTCCTAGCTCCGCCTCAACAATCATGCATCTGGAACTCCTTTATTCATTATTTTCTTTGATTTTGGAATGTCATGTTTTCAAATATTAATTTCTACTTAGCTCGGCCAACTCTTCGT
This sequence comes from Procambarus clarkii, assembly GCF_040958095.1. Lineage (NCBI taxonomy): Eukaryota > Metazoa > Arthropoda > Malacostraca > Decapoda > Cambaridae > Procambarus > Procambarus clarkii. Next base: position 10,921,158 of record NC_091152.1, read on the forward strand.
TCACCAAGCCACGGTGAAGATATATATTTTTAATAGATCAGTTAAAGGGCGATTTAAGTAGGATCATTGGAACGCATTTGTCTCACTAATTCATTGTATATATTTACCATTTTATTGCTATAATTATCTATGCATTGTGCCTGTGTATGTGTGCTGTATCAGATGGGCCATTGTGCGACATCAGATGGGCCAATTGGCTGCATCTGATGGGCCAATGGGCCGTCTGCGCTGTCCACGTATTGTACCTCACCTCACTTCACCATTCTCTCCTGCCTATTTATACCCATCACTCGATCTGTAAAATCACTCCTTCTGGAGATGTATTAATATACGAAAGTACTTAAGGAAATTCCTGTTTCATTTTTCCTCCGTGGTCTGACATTGTCACATTTTTAATCACGTGTTTACTTTCGTGATATACACACACACACATATATATATATATATATATATATATATATATATATATATATATATATATATATATATATATATATATATATATATATATATATATATATATATATATATATATATATTATTAAATATGACCGAAAAAGTAAGATTAATAATTCTAACACGAATTTTCTCAATCTTTCGTACATTACGCTTCACTGTTGGAGGTAAATCAAAAATCACTTCTCCAAAATTCATTTTTATTTCTAGTCTGACGCGACACGGGCGCGTTTCGTAAAACTTACTAGGCCAGAGAAATCCTAGTAAACAACACAGAAATCATCGATAGATACAGCGATAGCAGGCGGCTTGACGTTTGCGAGGCACTACACATCAAGAAGTCAACACCAGCAATCAACAGCCAATTATTGCACAACTATATTCTACCCACCTCAAGACTCCGCTCCAATATAGAAGCATCAAGAAATATGGACCAATAGGCTTTCTACAAACACTTCTATTCAATACCCATTGTTTCTGTTCTGTCTTGTGTTGATACTTTTAATACCCTATTAATATCCCCTAGTGTTCTGTCTTGTGTTAATGCCACATCACCCTTCCCACCTCACTCAAATGTAGATATAAAATCAGAGAAACGCAAGTTCTAATCAGTTGTGTATTTGTAAAGTATTTGTATACCCTACAGAAGGCAAAACCTGCCTTCTGTAGGGTAAGGCAGGTTCTAGTCAATAACGGCTTCTCCAATGGTTTCATCGAAGACATCATAAGAAGGAAAGTGAAAAGCCATGCAACCTCTGAAGAGACAACTAACACAACACCTATACCCCCTATTAGACTATTTTACAGGAACTTCTTTTCCACAGCTCATAAAACAGAGGAAAGGGTCCTGAAAGATATTGTTAATAGAAACGTTATCCCTACAGACAAAAATCAGAGGATACAACTGACGATTTACTATAAAACCAGAAAAACGGCCAGCCTACTCATGAGAAACTCTCCAGACACGAAACAGAACGCTTTAAAAGAGACTAACGTCGTCTATGCCTTCAAATGCCCACTTGGGGACTGTAAGCTCCAAAAAACCCAGTATATAGGCAAGACAACAACATCTCTTTCTAGGCGTTTAACGATGCATAAACAACAGGGCTCCATTAAGGAACATATAATCTCTTCCCATAACCAAACCATCGCCAGAGAAATCCTAGTAAACAACACAGAAATCATCGATAGATACAGCGATAGCAGGCGGCTTGACGTTTGCGAGGCACTACACATCAAGAAGTCAACACCAGCAATCAACAGCCAATTATTGCACAACTATATTCTACCCACCTCAAGACTCCGCTCCAATATAGAAGCATCAAGAAATATGGACCAATAGGCTTTCTACAAACACTTCTATTCAATATCCATTGTTTCGTGTTCTGTCTTGTGTTGATACTTTTAATACCCTATTAATATCCTCTAATGCCACATCATCCTTCCCACCTCACTCAAATATATATATATATATATATATATATATATATATATATATATATATATATATATATATATATATATATATATATATAAATATATATATATATATATATATATATATATATATATATATATATATATATATATATATATATATATAAATATATATATATATATATATATATATATATATATATATATATATATATATATATATATATATATATATATATATCATTTTCATATATATATATATATATATATATATATATATATATCATTTTCATATATATATATATATATATATATATATATATATATATATATATATATATATATATATATATATATATATATATATATATATCATTTTCATATATATATATATATATATATACATTGATCCTCATAACAATGTTTCTTTTCATCAATAATTGTCACACAGATGTGGTGGATTACGAGAGTCTGCCGGGGTTGGTGGCCCAGGTGCAGGAGGCTGTAGGAGCCAGAGGTCTCAATGTGCTCATCAACAATGCTGCCATCATAGACACATGCTCCTCACAGGTGTTTGGTGTTCCCCTGGAGCAACTGGAGCCGCAGATGGTCAACAACATCCTGGAGACGAACACCACAGCGCCACTCATGCTCATAAAGGTAACGGAACCATCCTAATATAGATGAAACCTTTCCTAGATTCATATTGCACTTGAGCACTTGAACCTTGGAGACGTTTTTATTATATTGCTTCAATAATTGAGTATTACTTTTAATATGTTGATATTATCACAATAGTCATAGGGACGTGAGATCCCGCCACCCATCACTAAATACTGCAATCATTCTCGCTTAAACTGTAGTGCAAGTGTGGGGAAAATTGAGCTGGGGACACAGGAGTATGTGTACCGAATATAGGAGTATGTGACGAATACTCCCCCCCGTGTACCGACGGGTGTATTCGTCAGCTCAGTGCATACACACTGAGCATTTAGTTTAATTCGGGAATAAAACATACTGACTGGGTTGTTCTGAAAGTTAAATTTGTGATTTTAATTATTAACCCTTCTGAGCTCGATAGGCCTTAAAGCCAACACTGAACCAACTAAGCTGATGACCCATCTTTCTAAATTCTTCCCATAATGGATAAAATGTGGTCTGGGACCTGGAGATCACACGGAGTCATGCCCCAGAAAACGAAAATGAAATAGTTTGGCTGTGTGGTACCTATGGGAGAAGAGTTTGATGTAATAGATTTATATAAAACGAAGATCAAAATGATGGATGAAATAAGGTAAATATTACATAATTTGGGAAAGAAAGTAGGAATAATGAAAATGTATACTTGTTAACCGTGGAAGTGACTGCAATAAATGATTACTCATGTTGCAGTTCAAAGTGCTTGATCATACAATTTGAAAAGGTAAAAATGGTTGCAGTGACTGAGAAAAAGCCTTGTTTCTTGGGTAATTTACAAAATCAGATACGTTTAATAACAAGACATTATAAAATGAATGATACAGCAAGAAAAAGTCTGTACAACTGCCTTGAACAGGAAGCTTAATTGGCTTATGGCAGTTCGCTTTGGCCATGACTAATCTTCCCAAGGATGCTACTCAAAACTGTCTTCTAACCACGAGATACCTATTTACTACTAGGTGAACCAAGGCATCAGGTTTAAGAAAACGTGACAAAACGAATGTATTAAAGCTTACATGTTACAGGGTGAGTGACATGATCTTGTTACACTATGTTTAAGTCAAGAAAATCAGTCAATGGAATATCTGGAGGTTAGTCTGATCACAGGATTTTTCACTCTAACATTAGATTTGATGGTATAGGATGTTACGGTGCCCTCTCCTATTTCTTTCGTTTGCCGGCTTAAAGAGTCATATCAGCTCTCCCTACTGATTCTCTGAGGTTCAGGGAGTCTAATGATATATGTGGCGACCAGACCGGCTGCCAGTTAAGGGAAGGAAGTTATATTATAAGTTGTAAATAAAGGAAAATTGGCGCCCTGTTATAAAATGAAACAGTATCCCCTACGGCGGATATGACCTTTTGGAAGGGACACAAGCCGATCGCGGATTGGCCGACGTAGGTCGCGGGCGACAAATCAGGGCCCGCCATGACGTCACCGAGTGCCCCGGGCGGCGCCAACGTGAGAGTTGTTCTGACTTTGGAAGCGACAGGACGCGCCTCGGTCTGCTCTCAAGGATTGGAGGCTCTGCAAGCCTTGTTCAGTGGATTGAGCTGGTCATCGCAGCCCATCATAGTTATTGGAGACCCTGCGCTTCTGGGAAGCAAAAGAGGAACCAAGTTCAGTGAGCAGAGAAGGCCAAACTTGGAAAATAGTCGGCGACGACGCTGGGCGGCGCCGCTGGCTGGACGTTGAGGTCTGGAAGATGGGCGGGCAGGCCTAGCTGTGACTGGGGTCACATCCACTGAGAATCTTGGAAGGACGACACCGTGCCTAGGACAAGGAGCAACGCCTTGTGGGAGAGGCGAGTGTGGGGAAAAATAGTGATTAGCTCAGCGCCCATCGATGAACCAGGATTGGGGCAGCTGAATCTCAGGGATTGGAACGGCGACGACGCGAAGGCTTCACGACACCTGAGGACCTGTGGAACGTCCTGGATCGTCAAGGATCGACCCAAGGAAGCGTGGGAACCTCACACCATCGAGGGACAGGCGTCGTGAGCCAGGAATGTAAGGCAGATCATTTTCCCTCCCATTACCCCTTGTATGAGTAGGCTAGTTAGGCCACAATATTTGCTTGTGTATGTGGCAGCAAGACTTGATTACTTTAATAGTAGAATAGGCTGCAAGGCAGCTTGTGTCCAGGACTGTCAGAGAGGACAGTGTGTATGGATGGCAGGACAGTGAAGAAGAGGTGCCGACGTGGTGAAGAGGCCCTCCTGTGAGAGTGTGAGACTCCTGTCTTTCTGCCCAGTTGAAGGAGTGTTGGAGGTCGTGGAAGAAGAGGCTGACGATCTCCAGACTCATTATCCATATTCCATATTCATGTATTACTTGTGATTGTGTGTGTGTGTTCATGTAATTTGCATCAGTAAATCCACACATTTTATTACTGTGTTTGAGTATGCCTCCATTTATGATATTTCTCTATGAGCATACATTTCTGGCTACAAACAATATATAATACACCCACTGAACTGCGTTGCTGGGGCGCAGATATAATAACCCAGCTGGCGACCTTGCTAAGAGGAAGATAGAGAAGACAGGCGGGAAAGGAGTTCCTGCAACCCTTTTTTGTCTGGCAGGCAAGACTCAGGGAGGTTATGGTTATAGGTAAGCCTGAGTCTTCCTTCACTCCCCCACGGGTCTAGGCCGGAACTGTTAACAGCAGTTTCCCCGTGTTTGACTGAAGGGCTTCCAGGGTGAATCAGTGGCACCCCTTTGTGGTGGAAGCAAAGACCTGCGGAGGTGGGCATTGTTGGTCCTCTCTTGTGTGACCAAGGAGACTCCGGTGAATCCAGGGAGTCGGAGGGGCTGAGTATTTGGGCCTTTGAGCCCCTAGCAGCCGAGTGTTAGCAGAGCCCCGGACCGCCCACCCCCACGTGACAAGAGAACTGGCGACCTTGCCAGGATTCGAACCCCAGTAGCCAAGAACTGGGAACTTCGCCAGGAAGCGTGGATCAAGCTACAGTGTGGACCAAATTTCAAGACAAGTGTTGCCAGGGTACTATTACAGTGTGGCCAGTGAATTCGGTGGTACTGTTACTCAACCGGCTAAGGGACTGAAACGGTGAAATTAGTGCCTACTAACTTGTCTGTGCTGTCGTGTATGCTCAATGATATAGAGATGGAGGAGGACAAAGTAAAGAAATTTATTGACACAAGGGACGAGAGAATTTTGGAAGAGTGTACCAAGGCCCAGCTCCAACAAGTGGCAAACCACTTTGGGATCAGGTTGAGGACGACTAAGGTAGCGGAGCGAAGGATAGAGATCATGGCACGGCTCACAGCTCGAGAGGAAGCGACGGGAGAGGAGCCATCTCAAGAGGAGCCGTCCCGAGGAGAGCCGTCGCAAGGTGAACCGTCCCGACTAGGGCCTCCCCAAGCGCCTACCAGTGTGGAGAGAATTCACAGTGAACATGGGAGCAGTGGAAGGTCCAGCTGTAGTAAAAGGAGCCTGCAACTGGAAATAATGAAGATGCAACTGGAAGCCCAGCTGCGACGAGAGGAGAGAGAAGCGCAAATGCAGCGAGAGGAACGTGCGGCTGAGCTGCAGCGAGAGGAACGTGCGGCTGAGCTGCAGCGAGAGGAGCGAGAAGCTCGGCTGCAGCGGGAAGAAGGAGAGAGACAACTGCGACTGGAGGAGATAAGGGCAAAGAAAGAAGTCGAATTGCGTCGCGTTGAGCGTGGTCTGCCCTCACTACCTGCACGGCGGGATGACCTCAAGGTAAGGGAACGTGACTTACCTACGTTCGAACCACAAGAAGCTGAGGCGTTCTTCGAACACTTTGAACGGATAGCAACTCTGAAGGAGTGGCCGGAAGATGATTGGGCTGCTCTGGTCCAGGGCAGGTTGACTGGTGAGGCCCGGGAAGCCTATAACATGCTGGACCTAGAGGAGTGTACTAGTTATGACGCGATTAAGAATGCGGTTCTCCATTCATTCCGGCTGACTCCGGAGATGTACCGGAAGCGGTTCAGAGAGTGTACAAGAGCGTCGGGAAAGACTTACGCCGAGACCGCCAGGGATATGGAACGGAAATTCCTACGATGGTTGAAGGCGGAGGAAGCGGAGTCGGTGGATGATATCAAACGACTGATAGTGATGGAGAAGTTTATGTCAGTGCTCCATCCTGAGTTGCGAGTAAGGTTGAGAGAAGCAGGTATTAAGGACCTGAAGGCTGCAGCGGATCGAGCCGACATGCTGGAGGAGGCACTACATATCAGGAGGGAGGGGCCGCCCAGACACTCGCCTTACCCCAGGTCGGGAGGGAACTTTAGGAGTTCAGGAGGAGCGAGGACGAGTGGGGACTCTCCCATGAGTAGTGTGCCCGATGAAGTGACGCGGTTCAAGAGCTCAAGAGACGCGGGGAGGAAGCCCGAAGCTGTGGGCAGTGGACCTAGCTCGGGAGCGAGTGCTGCAGTCCCGGATACGACGACAGGGAGTCCAAGGAGGACTCAGGGGACGTCTGCAAGTGGTACCGCCAGAGTGACTAGCGAGTGGCCGCCCAGGGGAGGTGGCCGATGCTACAACTGTGGTGTGAGAGGACATTATGCCCGCGAGTGTGAGGAGCACCAAAGGAATGTAGGATTAATGTTGGAAGAGGAGAGAGTGTTTGTTCACACCCCATATTATAGTGGACCCAACGTGAATGGTTGGGAAATGAAGTTGGGTGAACATCCCTTCGTTTTCCGGGCCAACGTGAAGTTTGGAAAATCAGACCCAGTGGAGGTTGCCGTGCTTCGAGATACGGGTGCTGACATAAGTATGGTGACCAAGAGTATTCTCCCCAAGGAATTTAATGATTCACCTGTGGGAGTGGTGAGGATACGCAGTGTGGGGGAGGAATACAGGTTGCCACTTCACGAAGTACAGCTGATTGCCGACTGCGGAGTCGAGAAAGCTATAGTAGCTGTAGCCCCTAAATTACCCCTAGAGCATGTACAGATGGTGCTGGGAAATGACCTCGGAGGAGGCAGGATACAACCCGATTGGGCCAGGAGTGCCTATGTTGCAAGCAGCGGTACAACCCTGCCGGGTGAGGTATCGGTCGTTCCAGATGGTAGTGAGGAAGCCGACTTCGCCAGGGGAAACGTCGCCAGAGACGACGACAACGAGGGCGAGAGTGCAGAGAGGTCGTCGGAGGTTGTGGAAAACCCCGACGGGGACCTCCAACTAAGCCTGATGATGCGTGTGGAGGAGTGGCGAGGAGCAGCTGTACAAACGCCTGGGGCGGTGAAGAGGCTGCAGACCGCACTCCCTCCATACAGAAACGTGAATAAGGTAAGCTCAGTGGATGAGCGAACGGCAGTGAGGGGCAGAGTGGAGGAGCCACGACGCAAGGCACCCTATGCCGGCCAGATGAATAGTGGTAGGTGCAAGATGAACCACCGTGGTGAGGTGAGCCACAGGGAGGTGGATGAGCCCAACCACGAACCGAAGAAGACGTCTGCAGGGAAGAGAATCTCATGGAGGAGTGAAGATGTTCGTCGGGAACGAAGGAGCGAGTGGTATAGAAAAGGCAATACGAAGAAAGCAGGGAATAGGTACACCCAGGGTAGGCGCCAGCCTAACCAGAGGGGCATTGGGCCATCGCAAAAGCCTAGTGTGGAAGAGAGGAAGCTGCTGGATGGAGTACAGGTTACAAGTGCCACTGTGAGGAGACAACGCACCTACGGGAGAAGAGGAACCGAGAAGAGAGAAGATTGGCGAAGAGGAGATCATGAGAGGAAACATGGAGTACCTGTAGGACGCAGTGGAAATGCAAGACTATCTCGGAGTGCACGACGCGGTGGAGGCGCTGCATGCACTGAATCTTACAGTGGTAACGAGCCGTGGGAGTACACCCGTAGCCACGGAGAGGGGATTTCTTGTAGGTGTTCAGGGAACACCCATCACACCCGGTACTATGCGAGGTGGAGATACAATGAGGCAAATGACTGGCAAGGTGGTACGAGCCACGTCACCAACTGGAGGAGTGACACTTCAGGAACGGAGGGAGCAAGAGTATAGATTGCCCTCTTGAGTGCTGCTCTTCCGATATGACTCTTATTTTAAGGGGAGGGGTATGTTACGGTGCCCTCTCCTATTTCTTTCGTTTGCCTGCTTAAAGAGTCACATCAGCTCTCCCTACTGATTCTCTGAGGTTCAGGGAGTCTAATGATATATGTGGCGACCAGACCGGCTGCCAGTTAAGGGAAGGAAGTTATATTATAAGTTGTAAATAAAGGAAAATTGGCGCCCTGTTATAAAATGAAACAGTATCCCCTACGGCGGATATGACCTTTTGGAAGGGACACAAGCCGATCGCGGATTGGCCGACGTAGGTCGCGGGCGACAAATCAGGGCCCGCCATGACGTCACCGAGTGCCCCGGGCGGCGCCAACGTGAGAGTTGTTCTGACTTTGGAAGCGACAGGACGCGCCTCGGTCTGCTCTCAAGGATTGGAGGCTCTGCAAGCCTTGTTCAGTGGATTGAGCTGGTCATCGCAGCCCATCATAGTTATTGGAGACCCTGCGCTTCTGGGAAGCAAAAGAGGAACCAAGTTCAGTGAGCAGAGAAGGCCAAACTTGGAAAATAGTCGGCGACGACGCTGGGCGGCGCCGCTGGCTGGACGTTGAGGTCTGGAAGATGGGCGGGCAGGCCTAGCTGTGACTGGGGTCACATCCACTGAGAATCTTGGAAGGACGACACCGTGCCTAGGACAAGGAGCAACGCCTTGTGGGAGAGGCGAGTGTGGGGAAAAATAGTGATTAGCTCAGCGCCCATCGATGAACCAGGATTGGGGCAGCTGAATCTCAGGGATTGGAACGGCGACGACGCGAAGGCTTCACGACACCTGAGGACCTGTGGAACGTCCTGGATCGTCAAGGATCGACCCAAGGAAGCGTGGGAACCTCACACCATCGAGGGACAGGCGTCGTGAGCCAGGAATGTAAGGTAGATCATTTTCCCTCCCATTACCCCTTGTATGAGTAGGCTAGTTAGGCCACAATATTTGCTTGTGTATGTGGCAGCAAGACTTGATTACTTTAATAGTAGAATAGGCTGCAAGGCAGCTTGTGTCCAGGACTGTCAGAGAGGACAGTGTGTATGGATGGCAGGACAGTGAAGAAGAGGTGCCGACGTGGTGAAGAGGCCCTCCTGTGAGAGTGTGAGACTCCTGTCTTTCTGCCCAGTTGAAGGAGTGTTGGAGGTCGTGGAAGAAGAGGCTGACGATCTCCAGACTCATTATCCATATTCCATATTCATGTATTACTTGTGATTGTGTGTGTGTGTTCATGTAATTTGCATCAGTAAATCCACACATTTTATTACTGTGTTTGAGTGTGCCTCCATTTATGATATTTCTCTATGAGCATACATTTCTGGCTACAAACAATATATAATACACCCACTGAACTGCGTTGCTGGGGCGCAGATATAATAACCCAGCTGGCGACCTTGCTAAGAGGAAGATAGAGAAGACAGGCGGGAAAGGAGTTCCTGCAACCCTTTTTTGTCTGGCAGGCAAGACTCAGGGAGGTTATGGTTATAGGTAAGCCTGAGTCTTCCTTCACTCCCCCCCCCCGGGTCTAGGCCGGAACTGTTAACAGCAGTTTCCCCGTGTTTGACTGAAGGGCTTCCAGGGTGAATCAGTGGCACCCCTTTGTGGTGGAAGCAAAGACCTGCGGAGGTGGGCATTGTTGGTCCTCTCTTGTGTGACCAAGGAGACTCCGGTGAATCCAGGGAGTCGGAGGGGCTGAGTATTTGGGCCTTTGAGCCCCTAGCAGCCGAGTGTTAGCAGAGCCCCGGACCGCCCACCCCCACGTGACAAGGAGAACTGTGTCTCATATAGATTCAAGAGTTATAATACTAAAAGTTGATATGTTGAGGGAAACGCAGTTGGTCAAGGAGCACGAGAATGGAGTTGGTTGTGATCTCGGAGCAACAGAGTTGGAGAAATAACGTGTGGATAAAGGAAGCAAAAACTTGTATAAGAATGCCTAGAATGTGTGATTTGTTGTATAAACTGATAAAAGATAAGAAAAAAGTTGTGGGGGATGGGTTTAGTCTCAAGTGCAATTGATGATGTGACCAAGGAGTGAATCTCAGTTTTTGGTGGCGAGTGTAATCTTGGGTGGCGAGTGTAATCTTGGGTGGCGAGTGTAATCTTGGGTGGCGAGTGTAATCTTGGGTGGCGAGTGTAATCTTGGGTGGCGAGTGTAACCTTGGGTGGCGAGTGTAATCTTGGGTGGCGAGTGTAATCTTGGGTGGCGAGTGTAATCTTGGGTGGCGAGTGTAATCTTGGGTGGCGAGTCTAATCTTGGGTGGCGAGTCTAATCTTGGGTGGCGAGTCTAATCTTGGGTGGCGAGTGTAACCTTGGGTGGCGAGTGTAACCTTGGGTGGCGAGTGTAATCTTGGGTGGCAAGTGTAACCATAACAAAGTAGCGAGTGACACTCGCTACTTTGTTATGGACTACACTTCCCTGTTTACCGTGTGGTTTTTAAATGTCTACACACTTCCGACAGGACCTCTAGTCTTGAACCACCTTCTCTCACTTTTAATTCTAGGTGGTAGCCGCTTATCAACACTAGCTCTGGATTCTACTGACAAGTATGCCCAGGAAAGTGTGGGGAGAGTGCCCCAGGTGAACTAAATGTGAGCCTATTGACAGTAAAAATTCGAGAATTAGAAATAAATCGTGAAATCGCATGGAAAAGGTCAGAATTAGAAAGAGAAGAAAGGAGAGAAAGGAAAGAGAAAGAAATTGAAAAAAAAACATGAAATTGAATTTTAAAAAATAGAACAGGAAAGAGAGAGAGAGAGAAAGAGTAGACAGGGAGAGAAAAAGACAAGATTGGGAGAGAGAAAGACAAGACAGGAGAGAAAGAAAGACAACACGAATTGGAAGCGCTAATATTAGGTGGGAGAAGGGAATCAAGTAGTTTTGACTTAGTGCGGAATAAAAAAAAAAAATGGTGCCTAAATTCAATGAGAAGGAGATGTTAAAGTTCTTTGCTGCCCTCAAGAGGGTAGCTGCCTCATTGGACTGGCCGAGGGACTTTTGGGCTATTATGTTTCAATCAGTGCTGACTGGGAAAGCCCAAACAGCGTACTCCACACTGTCAGTAAGTGACTCGAGTGACTATGACGCTGTCAAGAAGGTTGTGATGATGGCTTACCAGTTGGTGCCTGAAGCATATAGTTAGAATTTTTGTAACTTTAAGAAAATAGCTAAGCTCACTTTTATGGAGTTCGCTTACATTAAAGAACGATTATTTTTCGATTGTTACGCGTCACGGAAGGTTGAGACTAAGGAGCAACTGCAACAACTTATCCTGTTGGAATACTTCAAGGAGTGTCCATCAGGTGATCTGAAAACGTACTTGGAAGAACAGCAAGTAGCCACCATGATGTTGGTGCTGTAGCCACCATGATGCTGGTGCTGCAGCCACCATGACTGAATAATATATTTTTAACCCATAGACTCGGTAAGGTATGTTTTAAAGACCTTCTCAAAACCTTTTATCAAGTATAAGCAGGAGCAGAGATCCGCGTCCCACATGATACCATGATGAAAACCCCAGGTAGTCCACGACGAACAAGTCCAAGGAGAGACATAGTGTGTTGGACATAGTGCGTGGGAAGACAGGAAAAGTATCTGCTAAGTGAAAGAGCAGGGCAGGTAACGACCTGCATAGGGAAATTATGTTGGGGAGTTGTGTGACACCACCAGTGGAAACCCCGCTCCCTATGGACAGGCAGGTGGGAGAAACCACGATTGTTTGCCCCATATACTTCGAAAGGATATGAATCGAGTGACTAGTGTGGCAGGTCAGTAGTAATTCTCAGAGATAGTGGAGCAGCCCAATCTCTGATTCTGAAGATCTCATTACCCAAGGAAGTGCCTACTGAAGAAAAGAAAAGTGCCGGACAGTCTTAACAGCATTGTGGGCCCCTGGGCAAACCAGTGTGCTGGGGCCCCTATCACAACCACTCACAGGAATTAGAAGTAAATGGGCGACCATTTTAAACATATATTTATTTTATTGATACTTCAACATAATCAATGTCATAAACAATGCTTTACAGCATGGGAACCGGTCGGCCGAGCGGACAGCACGCTGGACTTGTGATCCTGTGGTCCTGGGTTAGATGCCAGGCGCCGGCGAGAAACAATGGGCCAGAGTTTCTTTCACCCTATGCCCCTGTTACCTAGCAGTAAAATAGGTACCTGGGTGTTAGTCAGCTGTCACGGGCTGCTTCCTGAGGGTGGAGGCCTGGTCGAGGACCGGGCCGCGGGGACACTAAAAAGCCCCGAAATCATCTCAAGATAACCTCATGATAAGATGTTTGTAATGTTAAAACATTACAAACATGCTGTATAGCAGCAACTAAGCAACATGATAAACATTTGAACAATACACAAGGCTTGAAAAGCACAATAATACTCAGTAAGCTACACAGATTAGATGGAAAAGTATGAAATTACTACGAATTTCTTATTATAACAAGCATTTGCGGCATTTCTTTTCAGAGATTTGTTTTATTATTGGCTTCAAGTCACTGGTCTTCAAGATGTCATTTTCCATGCACAGGAGTGAAAGCCAGTTCAAAAGATGCTGCCCTATTGAGCTACGAAGCAGATTTTTGTATTAGTTTCAGTCTTGAAAAAGAACGTTCTCCTGTACAGTTGGTCACCATCATGCACATGAACACTGTGTGCAAAGTCAACATTCGGGAATACAGATTTAAAATTCTTCGAAATTATTTTCCTGTACAGTGCAGGGAGAGTCACACAATATTCATCAAGAGCCAAGTAGTGCTTGAGATTCTTGAGGTTATCTTGAGATGATTTCGGGGCTTTAGTGTCCCCGCGGCCCGGTCCTCGACCAGGCCTCCACCCCCAGGAAGCAGCCCGTGACAGCTGACTAACACCCAGGTACCTATTTTACTGCTAGGTAACAGGGGCATAGGGTGAAAGAAACTTTGCCCATTGTTTCTCGCCGGCGCCTGGGATTGAACCCAGGACCACAAGATCACAAGTCCAGTGTGCTGTCCGCTCGGCCGACCGGAGATGCTCACATTCATTTATAAGGTTATCGTAACGCAGGTCTTTGTGATACATATTAGCCAGGTGTTCACACTTTTTCTTTAGTGCATCACAAGCAATGATTTTCCATTAACTGAAGAAAGAAAACCGATTTCCAATCTGTGAATAAGCCTCTGCACGTTTTGTCAGGTCAAAGATTAGAGTGACCAGAATAGGGAGAAAAGTTTCCACTTTGATTGTCTTGGTTTTAATGAGAAGTACCTCTTCTTCTGATCCTTCATATCTACTAAGACACATTTCATTTTCATTCCCATTTTTTCCCATCACTCTAATCTATATCTGGACACATGATCCTGGCTTTGAATTCATATTCAGTAAATTTGTCTCCAGTTTCGTGAAGATAGATTTTCATTGACTCAAGAAGATTCGTGGCAACAAGGATGTTCACATCGTTTGATTGCAGGACCTTATTTAATTTGTTCATTCTTTCTGGCATGCCATTCCAAAGAATTGTGAGAAAGATTGTTGCCAGGTTTTAAAATTTTTTGCTCAATCCTTCTGCCTCTCCCCTTGTATTCACTTGCTGTTCATTGTCAGCTGATAGAGAATCCAGTGCATGTTTTATTTTCTCAATACCACCATACAGAGCATGAACAGCATCAAAATGTGCTGACCATCGTATGTCAGACAAGACCACAAAATCTTTTCCTAAGGATGATGTCAATACATTCCAGCGATGAGTAGAACCAGCAAAATGTTTATACAGATTCTGAACAAAATATAAAAATATGACAATCTGTAGACAACACTCTGGTACTTTAACGCCCACCAAGTTCAGGCTGTGAGTGAAGTTCACAAACACACTGAACTGAGTTCAGTGTGTTCAGTTCAGAGGCAAACTGATGTCATATGGCAAACTCATTGAGTTGATGAATCCGTGCTTGCAGTCCAGTGTATTGTCTTGACATATTTGAGGCATTATTGTATGACTGGCCACGGCAGTTTGATAGTGGAATTTTTTTCTCATTAAGAAAATCCACAAAAGTGTCTGATTGATCCTTTGCTCCATGTGAAAAGATGGGGATGAACACCAAGAAACGTTCTACACACTCACAACCTTTTATGTTTCGGACAGTATATGTCAGATGATCTGTGTGTGAGATGTCTGGAGTAAAATCTACACTTATTGAATAATACAGTAACTCCTTTACGACTTCAAGATTTTTTTTTATCTTTATTTAAGAAAATACAATATAAATTACATATACATAAGTTTTACAAGGCAATTATACATTACAATTCTTAGTGAACAAGTGTTTCAGTAGTACAGAACAATATCTTTAAAAAAAAAACCTGAATGTTATACTTATTTACATATAAATGATTTACAAAAATTGGAGAATAACTTTACATTAAAATACAGGGGAAATTATTACATTTATATATATTTTATATAATTCTCAGTAAACAAGTTTTCCATATCATCACCGATCATGAGCCGTAAACCCCAAATGTTATACCTGATCCTGCCTCGCAAGAACTTCAATATTTTGTCTACTGAGTAACCTTCCAGCCTGCCTATCCACACACAAAAAATGTAATCAGAAAGTAACATAATTATTGTATTCCTAATTTTCTTGCATTTTATGTCAATATGAAACATTAAAAACCTCATTAACTCCACTCTAATACTTGGTCCATATAAAGCTTTAAGAGTGTCTCTAATCCAGTTTACAAGAACAACTTTCTGCTTACAGAAATAAAATATATGCATATTATTCTCAATTTCAGTACATTGGTCACATCTATTGTTGTCCTTAATGCCCAACATCAACAACCTATCATTAGTAGGAAGGCTCTCATGAATATAGCGATACAACAGCTCACGTTGTTTTGGGGCAATAAATTTTACATGAAGGTTTGCCCAAATTACTTGCCAGCTAAAGAGTGGATATGCCTCCTCTACTCTAGGAACTATATTTGGCAGTATAACATCATACACTTGTTTACTGTTCATCATTAAAAAACCTTCAATATTACAAATCTGCCTGAGAACATCAATTGCACATGAATAAAAGTGCGGTGAAATAAAGGCAAGGTCAGTATACCCTGGCATATGTATCAAGGTCAGTATACCCTGGCATATGTATCAAATAGCTAACACGTAATTTACAATAGTAATGTCCTAGTGCATTTACACTATCCCTCTGCATTATCTCCTTTCTAAAGGTAACACATAAGATTGCCAATGACTTATGGTACACATTCAGTATTCCTATTCCACCGTTTTTCTTACCTTTACATAGGGTAGTTCGTTTAATTGGTTGGTATCTACCATACCATACATATCTAAAAATAGTTTTGTTAATCTCTATAGCACTTTTCTTGTCAATGGGAAAGCTGTGACACAAATACCACACTTTAGACAAAATTTTGCAATTGATTATTACAGCCTTTTGAAACAGGAGCAATTTCCTATTTGACAACATATTCGTTGCAACTATTATATTCCCACATAGTACTTGCCAATTCGTAACCAATGTTGTTTCATATGTCTTACACCAGCAAATCCCAAGAGCTTTAATAGACTCCACTACCTTGAACCATGAACCTGTCCAGTTAACCTTATTACACCAACTGCCAAGCCCCATCATACACGTTTTGTTCTTGTTAATAACAGCACCTGTCGCTCGTTCAAAGTTGTCTAACTCATTCTGAACTTTCACCACCGAGTCTTCTGTCGACACAAAAATAGTTGTATCGTCTGCATAACCAACAACAGGAAGTGTCATAGCATTAGGAAGACGAGGTGGAACAATAAAGTCATTGCTTTTTATTGCCAAGTACAGTGGCTCCTGATATATAACATACAAAATCATTGAAAGGGGACATCCCTGACGTACAGATCGTTCAACTGAAAAAGGTTTACTTAAGACTCCATTGATACAGACGCTACTCCGACACTGTTTATTAAGCATACGGATCCAATCAATAAATTCTTGTGCAACTCCTACCCTATCCAATATTGCTAATACAAACTGAACAGATTCTGTTGTCCCATTAATTCAATAAATTCCTCACAAATACTTGCAGATAAATATGACAGATTCCCTTTTCCAGGATTTCCATAAATTTTGAGATGTTCTTCCTAGAGAGAGAAAGAAATTCACTCAGCAGCTCTAGTATATCTAAATAGTTGCCATTTTTTGCTGAGCCAATAATCTGATTTTCTCCATGAAATAGCAAACCTCAAGAAAGCGAATTACAGAAACCACACGTGTCAACACTTTTATGCCAATATACCTGTTCTGAGCGATGTTGTTCGATTAATAAAGAAACTACACTTCCAGTTTCTTTATGCTTTATTAAATATGCTGTCATGAACTTTCAATGTTCTTCTCCATTTTCATGTTCTACTATAACATTGCATTGTATTGAACCCCAATGTAGCAAAGGGAGATTCTTTCTTGGACAATAGGCGACATACAAAGCAATACAAAGACCTTGGGATAGTGAATAAAGTAGCCATTCACATTTTACATACTCTTCATTCCACAGTTCACCTTTGAACACATTGTTTGATAAATACCACGCCTTCAAATTCTCTGCTCCATCTGTTTTATACACTCTGCGTGAGTTTGAAAGGTTGGTATCATGATTCTGCAACCCGTTCTCGCACTTTCGTATAGTCAATATTGACTTATTAAATACGTGCATATGTGATATACTAATTCATTGTGAATATTTTAGTTTACCTTGAAAAGCTTCATAGAAAACACCGACCTTACCTAACCTTTTTAGTATGTTAAGATAAGCATCTTATTGCTTCGTAATTACAATTATTACTTAACCTATTATAGGTATAGGTTAAGCAATAAGTGTAATTACGAAGCAAAAAGATGCTTATCTTGACATACTAAGAAGGTTAGGTAAGGTCGGTGTTTTCTATGAAGCTTTTCAAGGTAAACTAAAATATTCACAATAAATTAGTATGCCACATATGCACTTATTTAATAAGTCAATATTGACTGTAAGAAAGTGCGAGAACGGGTTGGATTCTGACATGATGAGAAGTTCCACTACGAATCCAGTAATCTATTGTGTTAGTATAATTAATTAATGTTCCATAGCCCAGGATCTGTCTCTTGGATTGTAAACTCCTTTACTGTTACGGATTCGGCTAGTTTCTCTTGTAAAACGGCACTTGCAGCAGCAACAGGCAATGATGGTATGTCTGATGAAACCGGATGATTGGCAGCAGGAATTGATGTAGATGTGGCTGCTATATCAGAAGGAACCGTATTAGTGGCTGACATTGCAGGAATGGATGCCAATATCTAATATTGTATACCATATCTAAAGGAATGGTATGAGTGGCTGTAGTTGTTGGGTATCTGGGGCTTTGACTCCAGTATGGAATTATTTAATTATGAAAATTAATATAATCGAAGGACCACCCACTTTTGAGAAAAGAGGGAAAACAAATAAAGGGATTATAAGACTGACACTATAGAACCAGTGCCTATGTATGTTAAAATTATTTAACAATCACTTAAAGAGAATGAATGGACTGTATTATTAATTAATTAAAGTTAAAAGCCTCAAATATCAACATTTGGGGGGGGGGGGGGTATTTCTAGAAGTTCATATATATCTAAGAACCAGAGTGGTTCGTCACCAATTCATTAATGGAGTTAGTAAAATAATAGAATCTTAATTATAATGTAGATTCTAAAGGATCATGAAATATTAAATAATCAATATCTTGAAAGATTATTAAATCCTAAGAAATAATAAATGCAAACTTATTGAGTACTGAGCAGTAAATTATTGCTTTACATTAGTCCTCTTGATCATCATATATAGAAACATATATGCAAATTAAAAATGGCATTAGTCAAATTTTCTACAAAGCAAGATTTTGTCTTAGCTGTAAGACGACTTCACTAAATTCGTTTCGCTAACTTCGCTAATCCTTTTCTCGTCGTCGTGATCACAAAGTCCCATTAAGGAAGAAACACCAGTGGTGAACATCGTAGATGAAGGAAGAAATATTTGGTTCATCCTCGTCTACACGCTGTAATCAGGGAAATTTGAGTAGCATTTGACTAGGCTAGAAATTATTCCAATATTCACTGAAATTGGAAATAAAACTGAAAGAAACTAACATGGTATTGGTGATTTGATTGTTGCCGCCGAAGGTGGCTAGTTTATTGTGCACCCCATACTCATCCTGTGAGCGGTAGCGCAAAAGCATTACAGAGGGCACAAAAGGTCTTTATCAGACCTCATCTTAGATTATTACATAAACAATTTCTTCAATCCTTCACACCTTATAGATACAATGTCAGCTAGTTACAGAGAAAGTGCTATTACAAGAGCTACATATTTACAGTAAGTTATCATTGGTATTGGTGGTCTTCACACAACCTAACGACAGGCTACCCACAAATACACACTCTAGAGTGACGCATCAGACCAAAATGTATACTTAACGTAGGCGTGTTGGAACAATAAAGCCTGCCGATATCGCGTCTGCCAGTCCCTGACGTGCACTGCTGTGGATGTGTGATTGCCAACCCGTTCTCGCAAATTTAATAAGTCAATATTGACTTATTAAATATGTGCATAGGTGACATACTTAACATAATAGATACCCTTAAAAAGATTCATAGAAAACACCGACCTTACCTAACCTTGTTAGTATCTTAAGATAAGCATCTTATTGCTTCGTAATTACAATTATTACTTAACCTATACCTATTATAGGTTAGGTAATAATTGTAATTACGAAGCAATAAGATGCTTATCTTAAGATACTAACAAGGTTAGGTAAGGTCAGTGTTTTCTATGAATCTTTTTAAGGGTATCTATTATGTTAAGTATGTCACCTATGCACATATTTAATAAGTCAATATTGACTTATTAAATTTGCGAGAACGGGTTGCAGGGGAGGCACGTGTGTACCACAGTCGGCCGAGCGGACAGCACGCTGGACTTGTGATCCTGTGGTCCCGGGTTCGATCCCGGGCGCCGGCGAGAAACAATGGGCAGAGTTTCTTTCACCCTATGCCCCTGTTACTTAGCAGTAAAATAGGTACCTGGGTGTTAGTCAGATGTCACGGGCTGCTTCCTCGGGGTGGAGGCCTGGTCGAGGACCGGGCCGCGGGGACACTAAAGCCCCGAAATCATCTCAAGATAACCACCACGCCCGGTCACGCATGCACAGAAACGCTCATAGCGATCCCAGACTTAAACCACTTCGGTTTACTATTAATTATTTGGGGAACTGAAGGAGTACAATTTAAACTATCATCTCCAATAATTATATTAGAGAATAATACCATTTCTCGTAAGGCAATTGATCTAATTAACATTGCACAAATTGAACGAGAAGGGTTGACGTGTTTTTATTTTACGTCTTCTTGAGGTTATCTTGAGATGATTTCGGGATTTTAGTGTCCCCGCGGCCCGGTCCTCGACCAGGCCTCCACCCCCAGGAAGCAGCCCGTGACATCTGACTAACACCCAGGTACCTATTTTACTGCTAAGTAACAGGGGCATAGGGTGAAAGAAACTTTGCCCATTGTTTCTCGCCGGCGCCCGGGATCGAACCCGGGACCACAGGATCACAAGTCCAGCGTGCTGTCCGCTCGGCCGACCGGCTCTCTCGTTAATTGAATTAATTTTACATATTAGTAGTGTTAATAATTACTATGGGTTAATACAATTACGATGTATTATAATACAATAATGATGTATTAGTGTCGGAAACTTTCCAACAGTAGTTGCACCTGTGTTGAGCCACGATGTTAATTTTGGAAGTTTTCCTATTTTCTCCTCTGCAGCTCTCTTCCTTTTTCTCTTCTAATGCTCCACTCACAACATAATGTGTCATTACTGCTGTAAGGGTTATTCACCTGGAAATATATCATAAATATTTAGTATTTAGTCCCACACCAGGATGTAGGGTTATATTATATAAGTGTGCTTGCAACAACATTTGCAACAACAACACCTAAATATTTAAACATTCTGCTTCTATAATGAA
Organism: Procambarus clarkii; assembly: GCF_040958095.1. Taxonomy (NCBI): domain Eukaryota; kingdom Metazoa; phylum Arthropoda; class Malacostraca; order Decapoda; family Cambaridae; genus Procambarus; species Procambarus clarkii. The sequence goes on from NC_091152.1 coordinate 10,941,839, forward strand.
CATGTACTATGCTTGTAGGGACCTTTCACTTCTTCCCCTTTTCCTGATCTCAAACTGGTATCACCATCACTATGGTCGATCAACTGGCAATAAAAAATACTTCCCTAATAGTAGACGTAGATCATGTTGATAATGTCCACACTTTACTCCCATAACACTCTTGTCCAAGGAAAATTATTGGAGATAGATTTGCCTCAGCGAGATTAGTATGATATTAATGTCGACTGCCTGCGGCCCTTCCCCACTGACCGCATCCCTTGTTCTCCAGATGTCATCAAGAAGTAGTTAGAGGGCCCACATTTACTCGATTTTGGAAATGATAATTAAGTTGATTCAAGGAAAATGTTTTTATGATATTTACAGTCCAAGGACTGATGTATTAAGAATGATTCCCATTATTAGGTGGTGAAATTAATAGCGACATGTGGCAATGCTATCTTCGTTTTCTACCGGAGGGAAATTCCACTGTGTCACGTCTTCTATGAGTGAATTTGTTTATTACAAAACAACAGCCACATTATCTGCCTATTGTATTAAATGTTAGTAAATGATGTCGGTTTTTCCAAGAGTCCTTGTGTGCCGTGTATGTTTTCTGTATTCTCTCTATTGCAGCAGTCTCTCCTGCTCTGAAGGGGTAAGTGTGTATCGAACAGTACTCAAAGCAGAACAGCATAAGTGATTTTAACAGTATGAGTATTGTGATGGGATCCCTGGATTTAAATGTTCTCACGATCAATCTGATTATTTTCCTGGCTGATTCAATATTTGCTTAGTTATTTTCACTAAATGTTAGGTCGTCAGGTATCATTATTTCCAGGTTCTTTGCATGCTGTTTTCCTACTATGAGAAGATCTGATTGTCTTTTACTCTGAATTTCGTTTATTTTTCTTAATTTTTTCATTCTTAAGTATCTGAAATTCACTGTTAAACATGTTGTTTTCGGTTGCCCAATCGAAGATATTATTATTGGCTTGGAGTTTAGTAATGTGATATTCAGAAGTGTATCACTACAGAAGTGATATTCATTCTGATTCTTGAGTCATTTGCAAACGATAACACGAAGCTAAGTTTTTTATTTTTGTTTATATTTGATATGAAAATGAGAAAAATTAATATTTACTATTTGTGTCTGCAAAATGGAGCTATTAGCTCTTGGACCCCGCATTTCTAACCAATCTAACTGCCAGGCATAGATTGGGGTGCAAGGACTGTGCCCAGAGGTGCAAAGGTTTTCACTGTTCCTTGACTTTATTTTATTAATCTCACTGCTACTCTTGGAATTCTGTTTGACAGGAGTTTGAATATCCAGAGCTCTATTTTATCTGTTATTCCTGTTGATCTCATTTTATTGGCTATCATTCCATGATAACATTTATTAACTGCCTTGGCAAAATCCGTGTATACCACTCTGCACTTTGTTTTTCTTCTAATACTTCCATGATTTTGTCATAGTATTTGATTAATTCTGAAAGGCATGATCTTGCCGCTATAAATCCATTTTGACCCAGTATGTGAAGGTCTTCAACAATGAAATCAAATTAAGCGATATATCAATAAGAAAATCAGTAGGAGCCATGAGGAGGAATTGAACGTGCTCACTTGGTACTCCCACATAAACACTCTTAGAGTCTAAACAACTACACCTCGACATGCAATGCAACTTGGGATGCCACTGGATTCTTTAGGATTTTTTAGGCTTCCAACTGAAGCCCAATCACGGTTTCAAGCATTGTCCCCCCTGGCTTATGGTCCAGTACTTCTACCTACAACCTTTTCATCAAATATACAATGATATCACAATAACTTGATGTATCAATGCTCTTCACCATGTCGTGGTGTAATGGTGTAGGGTGTTGGTGTGGGAGTACCAAGTGAGCTGGTTAGATGTTGACCAGACCACACACTAGAAGGTGAAGGGGCGACGACGTTTCGGTCCGTCCTGGACCATTCTCAAGTCGATTGTGATGAGGAAGTAAATAGGCAAATTGTTGTTGTTGTTGTTATAGATTTAGCTACTCGGAACAAGTTCCAAGTAGCACGGGCTATGGTGAGCCCGTAACTTATCTGGCACAGCAGCGGGGCAAGTACAATAGGCAAATGATTGATTGATTGATGAAGATTAAGCCACCCAAGAGGTGGCACGGGCATGAATAGCCCGTAAGTGGTGGCCCTTTTGAGCCATTACCAGTATCAAGAGCTGATACTGCAGATCTGTGGAGGCGCGACTGCACCCTGCGTGACGGGAGATGTCTCCCGGACCAAGTGGTGACCAGATGGTGAATAGGCAAATAGGAAACAGGCAATAAATAGGCAAGAGAGAGGTGAGGAGCAAAGTAAGGTGTAGTAGAGGGGATAGTAGTAGGAATTGGTTAGGAGCTGGTTAGAATCCTCCTCAAGGCTCCTACTGATTTTCTCTTGTGAAGGTCGCTGCTTTCCATAAAATTGGAGTTCTGACTCCTAATCAGCCTTTCAAAACTTTTATTATGCATGATGTTACTGCAACTGGTCAATAAATTTTAGCCATGGTTTGCTTTCTCACTTATGAAGCAGAGCTATATCTTCTGATTTAAATGTTTCTGGTATCTCCTCTAAATTACCGTCATACTGATCCTTTACGATTTCACCAATTTCTTTGTCGTACTCTGTATGAAACTTCACTCAGAAGTATTGGTCCGATACTGATCGAGGATTTTGATTTGATTTCTCATATGTAAAGAAATATTTTGAGTTATTTCCCTATCTTTTGTATGGCTTTCTGTTCCAGTTTAATTTCTTCCTTCTGGTGTTATTGCTTGTTACGAACCCGACTCCATCGTCGGAGCACGGAGCAGCGACGTCAACGCCATCTGTGAGTCCGCTCCCGAAACCCCCACAAAATGGACGACGCCATCTGGTGGTGGCGGTATGATACCTGCAAGAGACTCTAGATTCCTGCCTTGGCCAGCCTGAAGAGTCGCTGTAGCTGACCTCTGGTGAGGTGACGCCTCGAAATCAGCGCCATCTATTGGAATATGAGTTGTATGTCAGTGTCAAGAGTCCATAAGTGGCATGTCCTAGTTTCACAGGTACCGGCCAGTTTACTGATGACGTGTCTGTATCCACAGAGGCGACGTAGGGCTGCTGTGGTACGTAGACAGTCAGTCTACCCAGGCCAGCCTATTATGTCTACTCCATTCTGCTTTACGTGAGCAGTGAGCCGCCGCCGAAGAGGAATTGAGGAGTATCTACTGTCTGCTTGTGAAGTGGCAGTGACAGAATCCGGCGTATCCCGGACTGGCTAGCGGAAGAAACGACCGACAGTGAAGTGCTACGGAGGAGTGTAACCAGCTAGTTGCAAGAAGCTCCTGCCAGGGGTTCGCTACCCTTGTATTGGTTCGTGTAGAGGCCCAGCAGCGCGAGGCTGATGTTCTCTGCCAGCACCAGGCTGGAGAGTGATTGTGGGCGTTCACAAGGAGCACCTAGTGAGGCTGTGTATAGGCTGGTCCGTGGCTAGGGTAGACTCTTTGGTGTTTCCCAGTACTGGTTGAGGACGGTACTGTGTGTTGAGGAAACACGGATGTTGACAAGGCAGCATTGCATGAGCATCGAGGAGCGCTTAGTGTCCTATGAGAGCGACACATGTGTATATATCAGTGTAGTAATACTTCGTTTATGATTCTATATAAGGTGATGGGAAAGTGATAATATGTGAATATATATTGTTAAAGGATGAAGTGTTCTATTCCTTTAAACCCCCCCCCCCCCCCCTTGTGTTTTACTTGCATTACCAAGCATACTCCTTGAAAGCCACTACCGACTTGGGGTCGGATACTAGTACTTTGGTTCCTCCAGCAAAGAACCCGGTTGCGACCCATAGTGGCCGTAACATTGCTTCAGTTTCTGCTCTATTTCTTCAATTACCCCATATAAATGTTTATTTGTTGGGATATTAGTTTATAGTATTTTCGGGTTGAATGGAATTTCATCTGGTTTTATTAAACTACTAAAACAGGGAGAAGTTGAACTACACCTCCAAATATGCTGAACTTGGCAAAATGAGTATAACTTTGTATAGTGATTTATGTATTATTATCATGTATTATGATTTATGTCTGTTATATTACTGAAAATAATGAGTGTTGAAAATAATTCGGTCAATAAATTTACCTAAATATCTTCACGTGATGTTTCAGGCATTACAGACGATGAGGCACAATAACGTGCCTGAAGGTATGATGACCAAACCACACAAAGAAGATTGAGAAACAACGACGTTTCGGTCCGTCCTGGACCATTATCAAGTAGGTGATAATAGTCCACGACGGACCGAAACGTCGTCGTTTATCCATCTTGAGGTTATCTTGAGATGATTTCGGGGCTTTAGTGTCCCCGCGGCCCGGTACTCGACCAGGCCTCCACCCCCAGGAAGCAGCCCGTGACAGCTGACTAACACCCAGGTACCTATTTTACTGCTAGGTAACAGGGGCATAGGGTGAAAGAAACTCTGCCCATTGTTTCTCGCCGGCGCCTGGGATCGAACCCAGGACCACAGGGTCCATCATCTTATGTGTGGTATGGGTCATCATCATCTCTTCATGCATTGTTTCCGTTCTTAACACGAGCCGCAGAAAGTCACAACACCTTCACCACAGTACAGTTTGGCCACTCCCCCAGGCGCTGCTGCCGCTGCTGCGTCAGGCTGGTGGACGCGCCGGGAAGCCTCTGAGTGTGCAGCGGGCGGCAGTGGTCAACATCTCCGCCCTCCTCGCCAGCATGGGCGCCTACCTTAGCATGCCTGATGTCTATGGCTACCGAGCCAGCAAGGTGAGTTGTGTCAGGAAAGTGAGTTGGTTCAACGAGGAAACTAGTATTAGCAAGGTGGGTAGTTTTCAACAATAGACGTTTCAACATAGTGAAGAGTTTTTGCTTTGAGCAAAAAATATCGCTATGTTATCACTCGTTTTAGAGTGATAACATGGCGATATTCTGGGTCTGGGTAGGACCCAGATAACTAGTAGATTCTGGGTCTGGGTAGGACCAAAAGATGTCATTGGTATGCTATCTTATCTAGAGATGATTTCGGGGTTTAGCGTCCCCGCGGCCCGGTCCTCAACCAGGCCTCCTATTTGTTACACACCCCTAGGAAACAGCCTGTAGCAGCTGTCTAACTCCCAGGTACCTATTTACTGCTAGGTGAACAGGGCCATCAAGGTGAAAGAAACTGCCCATTTGTTTCCTCCTCAGGACTAAGAATCCCGAGCGCTGTCCACTCGCCTGTCAGACTCTAAAATGCTGTAACAATTTTAAGAGTGGATTTTAATAATAATAATAATTCATTGTTTTGGGGGACAGGAAGCCAGAGTGTATTCATACACGTTAGGCTTATATCGAGTACCCCCCCTCCCCCCCAACATGGTCGAATTACTGACCCTGCCCAGGATGCAACCCCACGTCAAGCTGAGTACCTACTTACTGCTAGATGAACAGAAACATTAGGCAAAAGGAAATGTGCCCAACCATTTCTGTCCAGCTCAGGATTTGAATCCGGAATTCTTGATTGTGTGTCGACAACGAACCCGACTGTACTACTTGAACCTTTTGCGTTGGTTGGACCGAAACAAGTCGTTGCCGTGCTGTCATCGCTTTAAGACTGAAGTGTAAGTTGGATTGAGTCCATTGTCAAAGGATACGTTAATTAAGAGTGTGTGATGTACTTGTCAGTGTCGTCAGTAATTCGACGTTCTTGTACCCGCTTTTAAACATGTAGAGTTGTAGTTTCGTTTCAAATAGTTAAAATTCCATGAGATTAAAAATAAAATTATTTCAGATGCTTTAAAAACAAACGAGATAGTAACCGAGCTCCAGCTCCTGTCCTCCATCTTTGCTGGGGGTTTTTCCGTTATTTACAGTTCAATTTCCATGAAATTAAATATAACTATTTATTAAGAAAAGAAAGCAGAGTTATCGAGTTTTATCTCTTGTCCTTCGTCTTGGTATACTCTTGTATTTTGGTTATTAACAGCTCAATTTTCACGAGATTTAAAACAGAGCTTTTTAGAAACATTAAGAACAAATGAGATAGTTACCAAGTTGCAGCTCATGACCACTGCCTCCCGTTCCAAGTCGTAGTTTGTCTTTATAGTTTCGGACAGTTAAACATATAATTCCTCGCATCATCTTTGTACATTATAAGCAAGTAAGCGAATCTACATTCAAACTACATTCTCTCCCTCTGCTCACCCCACCTACTGTAGTGTTCCCGTCACTCACCCTCAACCCACCCCCTTTCAGCTTGCCTGCTGCCTGCCGCTCTACTCCTAGAGCGTGCTGCCAGCATCTTTCCGCTTTCATATCTCCCCCTCACACTCCCCACCAGACTTCCCGCTCACATACATTCTCCTCTCATGCCCTTCCTTTTCAGCGGCTTCCCATGCGAATTTAAATTTGTTTTCACATCTCTTTCTCATACTTACTGTGTTATTCCAACCCATCCTCAGGAATCAAAGTACCTTTGAAGACACAGTACTTGGAGTACCAATGCTGCATAAGTTAATATGAAGCATATAACTATAGAATACATGGCTACCACCTATGACTCCTTATTTTCGAATATTTCCGTTCCCATGACGAACTAAAAAGGCATGTTTTATCTGTCACAGGTGTCATCTATATAGTAGGTATATAAAAACATGTGCATATTCGAAGACAACGTTGTATCAGAATTTCAAAGCAATCGGTGAAAAACTTTCGGAGATTACAGCATGTGTTCCTCTTACGTCCAACAGATTGCGCTGTTTTTCAAAAAAGCATGTTTTTTCCTGTCATAGGTGAGGCATGTATATAGTAGGTATAAAAAAAATACGCGCCTATTCGAATGGAACGTTGTGTCAAAATTTCAAAGCAATCGGTAAAGTGGTTTCCAAGATTTCCCTCACATGAAAAACACGAAAAAAGTTTAAAAAAAAGTTTTTTTTTTTCCATCACAGACGTGACATCTATATAACATGTATATAAAAACCCGCTCGGATGAGAATGGAACGTTGTGTGAAAATTTCAAAGCAATCGGTGAAGAACTTTCAGAGATTAGCGATTTTGAACAAACGAACATTTCCATTTTTATTTATATACTAGCAGTACCCGGCCACGCGTTGCTGTGGCTCAGCAACACATGTGCATTGCTGAGCCACAGCAACCTTCCCTGTCCCCCAGTACTCCCCTCCGTTCCCCCCTCTCCCGTCTTCTAGGCCTCCCCACCATTCCCCACTCCACCGTCCCCTCGTCCTCCCCACCATTCCCCACTCCACCATCTCCTCTACCTTCCCACCATGCCCCACTCCCCTGTCTCTTTGTTCTCCTCACCATTCTTCTTTCCCTCATCCTCTCGTCCCCACCATCCCAAACTCCCCTGTCCCCTCGTCCTTTCATACCATTACCCCCTCCCTTGTCCCCTCGTCCTCCCCACCATCTCTCACTTCTGTCCCCTCATCATCCCCACCATTCCCCACTCCCTCGTCCGATGCCTTCTCATATGGTTTGATGTTCCCATCAGAAAATTGGGAACATCAAGTGATCTGATGTTCCCATCACTGAAATATAAGAAAAACAGGTAAAAAATTAAATGAAAATATGAAAAAATAAAAAAATAAACTATACTCATGAAATGAACAGTATGGTAAACAACACAGCTCAATTCCAATGCAATTCACAGAAAATAATTAAATAAAAATAAAAATAAATTAAATCTATGAAAATTCAATTTATCAATGCAATCAGAAGCATTGAAATGGAATTGTAACATATTTAGTATAACGTGTGTTGCTCTTACATGCAACAGGTGGTGCTGTTTTTCAAGAAAAGCATAGTTTTGCCTGTCACAGGTGTTGCATCTATATTTATACATACGAAATGAACGGTATGGTAAACAACACAGCTCAATTCCAACACAATGTCACACAAAATAATTCGATAAAAAATAAAATAAATCGACATCTATGAAAATAAAATTTATCAATGCAATCGGAAACCTTGAAATGAAATTCGTGACATATTTAGTATAGCGGGCATGTTGCTATTATGTGCAACAGATGGCGCTGTTTTTCAAAAACGCATGTTTTTATCTGTCACAGGGGTAGGATCTCTATAGTAGGTATATGAAAAGACGCGCCTATTCGAATGCGACGTTGTCAAAAGTTCAAAGCAATCGGTGAAAAACTTTCTGAGATTACAGCGTGTGTTGCTCTTACGTCCAACAGATGGCGCTGTTTTTTCAAAAAAGCATGTTTTTTCCAGTCACTGGTGAGGCATGTATACAGTAGATATATAAAAAGACGCGCCTATTTGAATGCAACGTTGTGTCAAAATTTCAAAGCAATTGGTAAGGATGTTTTGAAGATTTCCCTCACATGACAGTGTCCCCCTTGTATCGAGAAGCTGGGATTCTAGACCTGATGTCACGAGAGCCAAGAGATGTCGCTACCAATCAGAGCAGGTTATGGAAAACGTGGGAGGGCCTAGGGACTGTAATTGGTCAACAAGTGATGACGTCACCGGCTTGTGGAGGTTACCCGGGAAGGCGCGCGCGCGAAAGAGAGAGAGAGAGAGAGAGTGTTGGAAATTTCCAACACTAATAAACTACTATTGTATTATAATAAATCATTATCATTATATACTAACTACAGTAGTTACTAAATTTACTAACAGTAGTGTCAACATAAACTAACCATTGCATCTGCGTATTAATGCTAGAATTCTCATGAAATAGAGCAACAATATTGCGTCAGATAATGTCTAGTTAGACACGTTTATTACCAATGGGTTAGAGAATTGAATGTGGTTCTCCAAAATCATCAGTATTCCGTGTAATAATTACTTACGGATAATATAACTCCCAATAATCTCAAACTGAGAGTTATTAGCTACAATTGTTATCAAGTAATAGTTTTTCTGTCACGCACGAATGTCATGGAGGAGAATAAAATCTTCTCCATTTCTCGTTTAACACCATAAAACGAGAATATGCTAATATTTAAGTCCCTATAATTGCAACTCCGTCCTCATTAACGTATTACATCCATAATCGCGAGGAAAAAGAATTATTTGTGATTAATAATTTCTGTGGTGAATGCGAGACGCGGGTTGAGGTAGGGGGCGACGCCATTGTAGAGCGAGCGTGCCTGGACAGCGTACGAGAGAGAAGGGTCCTGGCGTCAAGAGTGGCGAGACACGTGGCGATTGGGAGTTATCAGCAAGAATTACACTGATACACAACTAATAGTGAATAATTATTCTTCCACGTGCTCCATAGTGCTCAGCCAACCAATAACGCGTCTATAATTAAAGCCAAACCCACAAATACGTGTACAACGCCATGAAAGTTTGGGACTGGCAGACGCGATATCGGCAGACTTCAGTAGTACCTACACTCACGTTAAGTATAGTTTCTTTCTTGATGCATCATTTAAGATCGTATATTTGTGAGTAGTCCGTCGTTACATAGTGAGACGACCCCATATCCAACGTTAGTACCACATCGGCATTTCTTCTATTTTCATGAATATTGAGATTAAAAGTAGCCTATTCCAATGCTACTTAATATTCTTTAATTTTCAGCTCATATGTGAGGAGTCATCGAGTCGTTTTCTTCATTCGTGCTATTCACCTCTAATTCCTTCTATGTGGAGATCCTGAGATCACGAGGACGAATCACAAAACGATGTCATAGAAATCGTCTTAAAGCGAAGACTCTTTGTACACATTTAATTCCTCCATTTAATTCTTATACAAATTTTGTAGGATCATTATATTAAATATTATTACCAGATATGATGATTGGAAATTCATGTGTTTGCTTAGACGGTTGCTCCGTAATTTAATAATCATTAATATTTACAATTTGAGTTACATATTTGAATCTATAACATTTTAGATCATAATATTATTTACTCAGCAATGAACTGGTGACGAACCACACTAGTTCCTAGACGTATATGAAGTTCTAGTAATACCCCCCCCCCCAATGTAGGTGTTTCTAGGCTCTGACTTTAGTTAATTAATCATACAGCCCATTCATTATTTCAAGTGATTATCTTTTCTAATAATTATCCATAGACACTGGTTCTCTAGTGTTATTCTAATGATCACTTTTATTAGTTTCCCTCTTTTCTCAAATGTGGGTGGTCCTTCGTTATTAAATTAAATAAGTAAATAATTGAATAATTGAGTCAAGCCCCAGATATCCCACAGAGAGGGGTGATTTCACGAGTAATCATTTCAATGGATTACTCGAGAAATCGCAACACACATGTTATACTAAATGTTACAATTCCATTTCAATGCTTCTGATTGCATTGATAAAATGAATTTTCATAGATTTTTAATATATTTTTATTTATATTTAATTATTTTCTGTGAATTGCATTGGAATTGAGCTGTGTTGTTTAACATACTGTTCATTTCGTGAGTATAGTTTATTTTTTTATTTTTTTCATATTTTCATTTAATTTTTTATCTGTTTTTCTTATATTTCAGTGATGGGAACATCAGATCACTTGATGTTCCCAATTTTCTGATGGGAACATCAAACCATATGAGAAGGCATCGGACGAGGGAGTCGGGAATGGTGGGGATGATGAGGGGACAGAAGTGAGAGATGGTGGGGAGGACAAGGGGACAAGGGAGGGGGATGAAAGGACGAGGGGACAGGGGAGTTTGGGATGGTGGGGACGAGAGGATGGGGGAAAGGAGAATGGTGGGGAGGACAAAGAGACAGGGAAGTGGGGCATGGTGGGAAGGAAGAGGGGATGGTGGAGTGGGGAATGGTGGGGAGGACGAGGGGACGGTGGAGTGGGGAATGGTTGGGAGGCCTAGAAGATGGGCGAGGGGGGAATGGTGGGGAGTACTGGGGGACAAGGATGGTTGCTGTGGCTCAGCAATGCACATGTGTTGCCGTGCCACAGCAACGCGTGGCCGGGTACTGCTAGTATATAAAATTGGAAATGTTCGTTTGTTCAAAATCGCTAATCTCTGAAAGTTCTTCACCGATTGCTTTGAAATTTTCACACAACGTTCCATTCTCATCCGAGCGGGTTTTTATATACATATTATATAGATGTCACGTCTGTGACGGGAAAAAACATTTTTTCTTTAAACTGTTTTTCATGTGTTTTTCATGCGAGGGAAATCTTGGAAACCACTTTACCGATTGCTTTGAAATTTTGACACAACGTTGCATTCAAATAGGCGCGTATTTCTTTTATACCTACTATATACATGCCTCACCTATGACAGGAAAAAACATGTTTTTTTGAAAAACAGCACAATCTGTTGGACGTAAGAGGAACACATGCTGTAATCTCCGAAAGTTTTTCACTGATTGCTTTGAAATTCTGATACAACGTTGTCTTCGAATATGCACATGTTTTTATATACCTACTATATAGATGACACACCTGTGACAGATAAAACATGCCATTTTTCGAAAACAGTGCCATCTGTTGCACATAATAGCAATGCACTTGCAATACTATATATGTTACGAATTCCATTTCAGTGTTTTCGATTGCATTGATAAATATAATTTTCACAGATTTCGTTTTATTTTAATTTGTATTGAATAATTTTGTGTGACATTGTGTTGGAATTGAGCTGTGTTGTTTACCATACCGTTCATTTCATAAGTATAAGTATAAATGCAACATCTGTGACAGGTAAAATATTCTCTTTATTTTAAGAAATAGCGCCTTAAGTTGCACGTAAGAGCCACACACACTATCCAAAATGTGTTACGATTCCATTTCAATGTCTTCGACTGCACTGACAAATGAAATTTTCATACATTTCGATTTATTTTCATTTTGATTTAATTTCTGTGTGACATAGCATTGAAACTGAGCTATGTTGTTTACCATACCGTTCATTTCGTGTGTATAAGTATAGATGCCACACCTGTGACGGGCAAAAATTAAAAAAAAAAAAGCTCCATCTGTTGCACGTAGGAGCCATCCACACTATACTAAATATGTTATGATTCCATTTCATTGTTTCCGATTGCATTGATAAATTGAATTTTCATAGATATCGAATTATTTTCATTTTGATTTAATTATTTTGTGACATTGCAATGGAATTGAGTGGAGGGGACGGGGGAGTGGGGAATGGTGGGGAGGAGGAGGGGACGGGGGAGTGGGGAATGGTTGGGAGGACGAGGGGACGGAAGAGGGGGAATGGTGGGGAGGACTGGGAGACAAAGGAAAGGTTGTTGGGGCTCAGACACGCACATGCATTGCTGAGCCACAGCAATGCGTGGTAGGGTACAGCTAGTGTGTGTGTGTGTGTGTGTGTGTATATATATTTCTAAATGAGTTGTGTGTGTACACATATACATATTGAGTGACAGGTGGAACAATCGTGGTACCTCACACATGATCACTTGTTCACCGGCGAGTCTGTCTTTCACTCAAACCTACTTCTGTAGTAGGTGGGTCGTAAGGCGGGTAAGTCTGGCTGATCAGAGCGATTATCGCCCTTCACTATTAGCGTCTCTGTGGCGGCACTTTTGGGTTATCCATAATGTTCGTTGAACCCTTTTCTCTCACTATTGAGATAACAGACAACACTATCACAGCGGTACACTTCTCACATTCCTGTTGCGTCTGGACCATGCTCGTGGGCGCTCTTCCAGTCACTCCACTTAACCAAAAAGTGATGCATACGGGAGTCCGGTCGTTCACGAGATAATTGTGTCGAATAAAGAAGCTGCAGATAACTTGACGGCCGAAGAACAATGAGTGTTTCTACATATTGTCCAATAAGCTTAATGGGACACGGTTACCATGACTGACGTTCTGCGCATGAATAGTTAGCTTGGTGAGGCAAGTCCGGTCTAATCAGCTCTGGTTGTTATCTCTAGTATCTGAGCATAATTGAAATTGAAATAAGTTTATTGAGGTAAAATAAACACAAAGGGATGAGGTAGCTCCAGCTATTCTCACCCCGTTCAGTACATCGTGTTAATACATACATAGACACACATGACAAACAATAAACATATTACCAAACATTCTGAGAGATAAACATATACATTTCCTCCTTTACACAAGTAACCGAGCATCATGGGTTGTATAGGTTCATCCGAGGTGACGTGGGTGGTGACGCCATGGCCACGTCACCCCTGAGGTCAACCGGTGAGGGTGACCTGACCCTTTAATCTCTCTCTCTCTCTCCATTACCTGAGGTTAAATACTCCTGTCAGTAGCTATTCTTGCTCTATGTCCTCTTTGACTAAACACAAGATGGTCCTTGTGGCATCATTATGCTGCTAATATTGTGGTGCCTATCAAGAGATACATAAGAAGCTGGGTGTTAGTCCAGTACTACGCGCACTGTGTATACACGAGGACAGATTTTCTGACTTAGTGCACTTGCGGAGGCTCTGTGGTGAAACTTGCGGAGGCTCTGTGGTGCCACTTGCGGAGGCTCTGCGGTGCCACTTGCGGAGGCTCTGTGGTGCCACTTGCGGAGGCTCTGTGGTGCTACTTGACGTCAGCTGTAGGAAACTGAGAAACCGTTCTCTCATCCACCTACTCTAAATGCTCAGTAGAACACACGACTCCATCATCTTTACTACCTATTAGCACTGCTTACAACTGCACATCTTCCTTCTCTCTACTCCATAAACTCCCACTGCTTGGTGCAGTTGAACACCCTTCTCTCATTTCCATCTACTCCCTCTTCTTAGTAAAGCATGGCACGCTCCTCCTCCTGTTTCATACTGTTCCTCTGCCTAGAACACATTACCTCTATCTCTCCTCCACTTACTCTCACTGCTTATTATAATTCATATCCTTAAAACTTCATTACTGTTCTCATTGCTTGGTATAATATATCATCCCTACCTGTCCTGCATTTAATCCAACTGCTTAGTATAACTCTTCATTCTTATATCTTCTCCACCTACTCCCACTGTTTAGTAACCTTCCCCCCCCCCCTCCCCTCGTTCATCTGTTCATGCTGTTCAGCGCAGCACCCTCTTTCTCCACCATCTCCACCTCCTCCAACCGGACAGCACCCCCCTCTGTCTCATAAATTTAGTCCCATTGCTTAGTGAGGCTAATCATCCTTCGTTCTTTATTATCTACTCTTATTTTTTATTATTTTTATTTTTATATATACTAGGTTCTTATATTATTGTACAGTCACTGGCACTCATAGCATTTCGGGCATGTCCTTAATCTTTATTTTCACACACAAGCCAAATATTGATACTGTTCTTAAAAGATTTCCCCATTTTGCACCCGCAAGATAACGTAAGCTTTTAAGGGTTGATAAATGTTAATCTTCTTGTTTGAGGAGCTGTTCACTTGAGACAGTTAAGCAAGTCCCAGCTGTGTCTGGGTACAAGTGACAGGATGAACAACCCAGCGGGTTTTCTTCCTATTGGGGAGTGTTGTACATTCTGCTATGGCG
>NC_091152.1:10961280-11051280 GCF_040958095.1 Procambarus clarkii
ATCATCTACTCCACTTCAACAGGATGAAAAGATACTCCTAGCTTATTCCTTATTTATTAAACCCTTTAATAACCCCCACATATACAAACTACAATAAATCACTTTACCACTCTACCTTACGTTAAACACCGTGGTCCACATAAGCAGGATGCAAGGTTTACAATTGCAACTAGGGTAAAGACCACTTTCTGACTGGCCCTTGTATCGTAGGTATCACAGACTTCAGCAGACGTGGGTTCACTAGTCCCCTAGAGTATACTTAGAGATACCAAAACACTAGCTAATAATACACACTCTTAAACATAGACCTAACTAGTAGCATGGTAAAATCGGAGAAAGGTACTTATCTTGGACATAGGGTATAGGGAGAGAAGAAAGGAGGAGGAGGAGGAGAACAGAGCCCACAGGAAAGGTGTAGTCACCACCACAGCAGCCACAGAGAAGACCCAGCAAGCAGCTCTCTCAGCCTACAATGATGTTGCCGGTGGATAATCAACCGATCGTATGGTAGCAATCATCACAAGTATTCCCAGACATTCATTACTAGTTACTTTAACAATTCTAAGAATAGCTGATATCTAGCTTTATCTAATATTTAATAATCAACAAGAACAGAGTCTGAATGCTCTGTGAGTAACAAGATTCGTCTTACGTCTGGCAAGGAAGACGGGAACAAATGCATACCCAGGTTTTAAGGAGCCATGAATGTAAATGTTATTGTTAATTAAATATCCTTCTCACATGATACAATCCTATGAATTAATGTCTACAATTACTTAGAACTCAAATTGATCTCTGGTTTCCAATTAAGAACCCAGGATCGTAACAGTCGGATACACTAAAAGAGGTTATAACATCACGAACCCAGTTACTGGTCCCAAGTGGCCGTAACAGTTGCCCACTCAGCTGCCAGGCCCCATGTGATGCTTCAAGGTGGATCCTCCATGATCCCCGGCTTCCTTGATCGACCTAGTCCAGGAATTAGACTATAGAAGTGAAGACTTTTCTGCCAGCTTTTTTCTGGTTGGCTGTCTCAAGATAAACATAAAGTATGATGACACAGACGGCACATGGTAGCGACATAATAGAATATTATAATAATAGTAATAATAGGTAGCGACATAAAAGAGAATAGAACCAGTGAAGAGCAGAGGTGCCATAGGCACAATCAGAGAACACTGTATAAACATCAGAGGTCCGCGGTTGTTCAACGTCCTCCCAGCGAGCATAAGAAATATTGCCGGAACAACCGTGGACATTTTCAAGAGGAAACTAGATTTATTCCTCCAAGGAGTGCCGGACCAACCGGGCTGTGGTGGGTATGTGGGCCTGCGGGCCACTCCAAGCAACAGCCTGGTGGACCAAACTCTCACAAGTCAAGCCTGGCCTCGGGCCGGGCTTGGGGAGTAGAAGAACTCCCAGAACCCCATCAACCAGGTATCAACCAGTTATCAACCAGACAAAGATGGTTGAACCACATACTCCACTCTCTGCCTCTGCTCAAATTACCGCATCAAGCATCGTACAAGATGGCTGCCTTGCTAATCACTCATAAACTATGACTAAGGTATTTTGTATGCACTGAAAAAGAATTATGACTTCCTGCTGTCCAAAAATTTGAGAAAAAGACATTAATACTACCAACAATAGTTTAACAGTTCATTAAATTTAAAGATTTATACCAAAAACTGAGAAGTTGTGGATTACGGCGCCGGCCAAAATCCAAATTCCAATCTGCAGGAACGAAAAGACATTAATGCACCAGAAAACTTATTAATTAAATAAATAATATAATTAATACCACCAACCACTTAGCCTGGGTATTAAACAAATATACCGGTGGCATACTTAAATTTTACTAGCATACATTATATACAATCCTAGCTAAATGAGACACTGTTTATGCATATCTGAAAAACACTTCTTGGGTACCTGACTCTACTACAATGGTTTAACCTAAAAGGCAAATGAATTTATGAGTTTATATATACACTGGCATTTATAACTATGGAATGAAGGCAAGTCCAGCTCCCCTCCCTCTGCTGTCATCTTTTTCACTAACTACCAGTGCAAATAAATTATTCATTAAACCAATCATATATCTTTAACATTATTGAGTGACAACCCACCACCTACAACCTAGCGTATATTACTAACATAGATATATTGGAAATAATACTCGAGGGTTAACCTAAACTAAGTTTACAAATCTGTCTTATTAAATTCAGCTCGAGACATAGCAACACAGCACCATGCAATCTCTCCCCAGCCTCTGGACAGAGCAGATATGAGGTCAGGCACTCCTTGGTATACTAGCCAGGCCGCATCCTCGGACACTGAATATGATCACTTATCAATAATGCTCACTCACTGTGCCCCGATATAGAGTCCCCTCACACACCAGCAAGCGAAGTAAACCTTGCCGGCAATGCCTTAATAGAGTTTCTTAGGGAAATGTGGAGCTTGTGTGTGAAGGTGGCAAAACTCTTAAATAGGCTTAGCTAGAGTCTCAGAGCCAGCATGTTTAGGCAGCTCTGGGATTATAGATAGCAACAGTGTAGTGAGCACTTTATAGGACTTCCAGGAGCCTATCCTTATTTATAACACAAAGCATTTGTACAATTGACTGTAGCACACTAGCTGTTACACCGGTGTGTATGTGTGGCTGTTGTGGATCAACCCAATCACAGGCCCACCTCACCATCTGTTTACCCTAGAGATCAGTGGTCACTTTGGGTGGCAGCCCAAGGCCTTATTACACTGTGCTGTAAGGACTATTATCCTCTGGCATATTCAAACCTCAGCTGTTAGTTCTATTCGGAACCGCTAAAAGCGCTCTTTCCCTCAGAGCAGGGGCCTGGGCCCAGATTCACGAAAGCACTTACGCAAGCACTTACGAACGTGTACATCTTTCCTCAATCTTTGACGGCTTTAGTTACATTTATTAAACAGTTTACAAGCATGAAAACTTGCCAATCAACTGTTGTTATTGTTATAAACAGCCTCCTGGTGCTTCGGAGCTCATTAACTGTTTAATAATTGTAAACAAAGCCGCCAAAGATTGAGAAAAGATGTACAGGTTCGTAAGTGCTTGCTTAAGTACTTTCGTGAATCTGGCCCCAGATTCACGAAGCAGTTACGAACGTACTTACGCACGTTTTCCTTCTTAGCATCTTCGTAGCGGCTACGTTGGTATTCAAGTAGGTGCTTAAGTATGAAAATCTACATAAGTATGCTCCGTCATGCTAAGGACGCTCTCGACCACTCATAGCGTTACGTAAACTGGATATAACTATATTTTTCTCTACTACACAACATGGAGGATCGATTTTATTATAAACAAACATTTTAGCTTGTGAGTCACCAAGAAGGAGTCCTTCGTGTTAGCTATATATGCATTCTCTGCATGAAACTTGTAGTAAATATGTCTTTTTTGATATTAGAATTATTAAGTAAATAAACACTGGTGAACATGAAATATGAGACAAGGTGATGATCCCGGGCTGATGGGAGCATTTACTATCACCAAATGCCCCTGTTCACCTAGCAATAAGGATAACTAGGAGTGTACCTTAGCTATACATACCCATTTTTTATTTATTTTGTTTGGTTTTATTTTGAAATTAAATCTGGGTGAGACATAAAAAAAATATGCTGCACAAATGATGTTAGGTAAGGGTAAAAACTTCAAAAACTTTTGTCATTGAATACTTAGGCCTATAATTGACTATATGGACTTTTATGGCCTGTTAAAAAAGAGAGGGGGGAAGCAGGAGTTCAAGACCTCTTCCTGTTACACAATTTACAGTCTCCGTGGTGTAGTGGTAAGACACTCGCCTGGCGTTCCGCGAGCGCTATATCATGGGTTCGTATCCTGGCCGGGGAGGATTTACTGGGCGCAATTCCTTAACTGTAGCCTCTGTTTAACGCAACAGTAAAATGTGTACTTGGTTGTAACAACGATTCTTCGCGGCGGGGATCGTATTCCAGGGACCATAGGATTAAGGACTTGCCCGAAACGCTACGCGTACTAGTGGCTCTACAAGAATGTAATAACTCTTGTATATATCTAAAAAAAAAAAAAATTGGCTGTATGTAACAATAAGTAGGTAATTATCAAAAGAAGGCACCAAGCTGGGAAAGCTATGTAGAAGTGAGGTGATCAGCTACTTATTTGAGAAATGCTTATTTTATTTACCTTATAAGCTGAAGCAGCTTATTTTATTTGAGGAATGCTGGGTATAACTCAAAAAATGGGTATAAAATAATTTGGATATACTATCAGGGTATAAAAGGAAAAAATGCTGCACAAATGATGTTAGGTATAAAAACTTCACAAATGATGTAAGGGTAATAACTGCAAAAACTTTTGTCATTGAATACTTTGGATTATAATTATAACTATATGGACTATTATGGCCTGTTAAAAAAGAGAGGGGGGGGGTGCTGGGGTCCAAAACCTCTTCCTGTTACACAATTTGGCTGTGTAACAATAAGTAATTATCAAAAGAAGGCACCAAGCTGGGAAGACTATGTAGCAGAATTGCGTGTAACAATAAACCTAATTTTTTTTAACAGATAATGCACCTGTGAGTAAAACAAATCCTGTCAGCTGTAAAAATATTGATCCAGTTATTTAAATAAAAAAAAATAATGCCACAAATGTTTATGAGTTGTTTAAAACTATCATTTCTACTGTGTATCCAAAGAAGTTAAAAATTGGAACATACTGCACAATTTAATGATTAAAAGAAAATAGAGTATTAATAATATTGTCGTCGTCTTTTCATCTTCAAGTGTGTGGTTTGGTCAACCTTACTAGCATTATATATCAATATGAGATCTTAATGATCCAATATTAACATTTATAATTTAATAAGAATAATACTGGTAATAATAAATATTAGCCCCCACTAGCAAAATCTGGGTACAGCACAATAATATCTCCCAGCATTCCTGAGTGCATGAAGTAATTACAGAGCTCAAAGTACTTCATATCATTTTGTCTGAAGTCACTGATAAATGTAGTGTTGGAGACTATGTCCTCTCAAGTAGGACTGAAAACAGATTTTTTTTTTTTTTTTGCCCATGGGGTTATAAACCTCTGGAACCGCTTCCCGCTGAAGCCATAAATGCCGCCAAAATCTAGCTAAAAAATATAATTAGGACAATTGGCGGGACTTTTAACAAGCCGCCGGCTTTCTGTCCTCGTCGAGGCCACTAGATAGTTAGTGGTCTTTGGGTATATTTAGGTAAATATATACGTAAATAAATACCATCGTTTCTCAAATCTTGGGAGCGACAAGGAAAACCCACACAATATCTCTTAGAATAACGTAGGTAAACAAAAAATATAACATTTGTTTACTGCAATGTCGGTGCTGGCTGTAGAAGTTGAAAAAACATTGTGTTACTTCAAAATATACTGATTTTATGAGAAAATTCGACGTAAATAGGTGGCAAGTGAACACGGATAAGCTCTGATATGCCAGCATCGTGATTGGTTACAGCTGTAAGATGGAAAATATTACCTTCTCTGATTGACCAAACGAAAAGCCCTAGTGACATCTAGCAAGACTTAAGTGAAGTTGCTAAAATTTTCGTAAGTATATCTTTCTCAATTGGACGTAGAAACGTTTTTAGGCAATACTTAAAAACATTGGCAGCACACTTACTTACAAAGAAATACATGAAGCTTCGTAAATCTAGGTCTAGGTCTGTCTGACTGTTCGCACTGATGACTGTAAAAAGTCATGCTGACTGTTCTACCATTTGTCATGCTAAATCATCATCAAATTGTATTAACCATTGACTGCAACCCCCCCCCCCCCTACTACAGTGGTAAAACACTCGCCTGGCGCTTTGGACTGGGTTCATATCCTGGCCGGGGAGGATTGATAGAGCACGGTTCGTATCCTGGCCGGGGAGGATTGATAGAGCACGGTTCGTATTCTGGCCGGGGAGGATTGATAGAGCACGGTTCGTATCCTGACCGGGGAGGATTGATAGGGCACCAATCCTTAACTGAGGCCTCTGTTCACCCAGCAATGAATGGGTACCTGATTGTGTTAAACAATTTGGCAGTTCATATTCCGGAGAAAAATTCAGATTAAGGACCTGCTCGAAAAGCTATGCATGCTAGTGGCTTTACAAGAATGTAAGAACTCTTGTATATATAAAATATAAATAAATAAATAAAACCGGGAATCAGACGAAATTACTTCAAAGAATGTGGCCTGAAGAACCAAGTATGGAGGAGGTACCTGCTGGACCATCAGGGCTCTCCACCAACATGACCAGTGACACTCTCATCCCAACACACAGTGATGGGCATGTGACGGTGTTAACTAAACAACGAAAAAAAGGAAGCAAAAGCCTGGGGCCGGATTCAGGAAGGTACTTACGAAGGTTTTTCTTCTTAGCTACGAATGTTTTCCTTCTTAGCGCCTTCGTGGCGGCTACGGCGGTATTCAGGTAGCTACACTAAGTGGAAAAACCTTCGTAAGTTCATTCCAGGATCAAAGCGTGGGTGAACAACAGTGTGGACGAGCTCCACTAGCACCAAAGAGTAAGTGTATTTGTAAGTGTACTTCCCTAAAGGCACGACTGTAGCTTACAAGATTGTTCGGAGCAAGGAGCTGAGCAAGAAGTACACATCTAGCTCTGTAGACACAGAAACAGTAACTGGAATAGGAAGTCGACCCACAACAGCATATACTGAAGTGGGCAACGAACGCATACAAGTTGTGGGGAAAAATCTCCCAGCAGAAATTTATTTATTTATTTACTGATTTATTAATTATTTGTTTATTTACTGATTTATTAAATATTTATTTCATTAAATTATTTTTTATTTATTTAATAATGATATTTTCTAATTTAAGCGGACATTATGATACTTTAGTGGACTGTATGATTCTATAGTTGTCCTGCTAGGAACTTACCTCACATCTTGGGGGTTATTTAATAATCACCTAATCAAAATTAATCGATTGCCTCAAATTTGTTAATAATGGTTAATCTACAATGGTTAGTTAATATAAGGTACAGATTAGCTGTTATATTAAATGTAGCCTGGTAATAGGCAATGGACATGCCTCTGCCATGTAAGTTGAAACTCGTGGGTCAGGCTTCGAATTAATTGCGACGTGGTATGCCTCGTGTTGCACCAAGGTATATGTTGAAATTTCTCTTTTTCCCTTAGACTTCACCTGCCGAATAATTACATTATTCGGCAGGTAAGCTATTTAGTGTTAGTGTTAATGTTGTTGTAATAGATCCAGGTACTCGGAACAAGGTCCAAGTAGCACGGGTTATGGTGAGCCCGTAACTAACCTGGCACAGGAGCGGGGCAAGTAGCACGGGCTATGGTGAGCCCGTAGTGGACTTACCTGGCAAAGGAGCGGTGCTGTCTAGTGTTAATATTTGCCTAATCATAACAGCAATTGATTAGGAGTGTCGGAATTTCCGACACAAGTCAAGTACCAGAGTGAACATGAAAATCCACTGTCTGACAGTGCTTATGACATGAAACTTAGAGAGAACATCCACTCACAGTGTGAGACTTTTACTTAGATAATTGGGAATAAATGAAGTTGGTATAAGGAATTGAGCTCGGAAAATTTCTAAGAATTTTCTATATTCTTTAACCTTTATTCCTGTTGTGATATTCAATTAGGTCGCCTGAGAAAGGACTTGCTTAGCTAGCACACCAGTGTAGTAAGCAGCTCATTCCTCACTTTGGGACCATGTATGAACAATTGACTAGGCGCGAGCAAACGCTGAGACCCCAATGAAAATTGAAATCCCCCTCCACTAGGCCGTCGACCTTCGCTATTCGCAGAAGCGAATCTAAGAAACAATGGGCAGAGTTTCTTTCACCCTGATGCTCCTGTTACCTGGCAGTAAATAGGTACCTTGGAGTTAGTCAGCTGTCACGGGTTGCTTCCTGGGGGTTAAGGCCTGGTCGAGGACCGGGCCGCGGGGACACTAAAGCCCCAAAATCATCTCAAGATAACCTGACTAGCTTCACTTAAAACTAGGTTTATGCACTCATATCTATATTTATCCATGAATATATAGCTCAAAGTTCATGCACTTATTAAATAAACAACACATGTATTTCTTGTGAATGGAGAAACTCAGTGATGCATCCAGGGTATAAATATGGTTTCCTTTACTCAGTTCTAAGTACACCAGCACTAGCTTTCTTGACACATATGTCTCCCTGGAGTCATATATATATATATATATATATATATATATATATATATATATATATATATATATATATATATATATATATATATATATATATATATATATATATATGAGGAAAGTTCGTGCAGTCAATGTATAATACAGCACAGTGAGGTGCAACAAACACTTTTGTATAGCTGAGGCCACTCGGTCCTCCACGACCGTGAGTAAACAATAACACTGAGCCCGGATACGCTCGTGAACGGCGGGGCTGAATCCGTTAGTTTGTAACCTCTTCTCTTCTTAATAAAACAACAAAAATTGCAGAAAACTTGGAATTCTGAGGTAGAATATCGAGAAAAATATCAAATGCAAAGAAAACTCAGGATACAACCTTAGTGGCAGGTGGGAACGCCAACTGGTGGGGCGGACGCCAACTGGTGGGTCGGACGCTAACAGGTGGGGCGGGCCGGCAGCATGTAGGAACAAGTATGGCCGCGGCTGAGCCGGGTGATGGCGTCGTCTTGAGAACAATGAATATTCGCGAAAATTCACAAAAAATAGAGAAAATTGCCAAAAATTGAGAAAATTGATACTGCAAATAGGGCAAACAAATTTGAAAATGAATCTAACGTCGAGAAACTTGATGGATGGATGGGAGTTTTTCTCTGCGTTCAGGAGCACAGATATGACAAAATATAAAATCACAGAAAAATGCAAGAAATGGGGAATACAGCACAGATACCGAAATCAGGGATCACAATATCTCCGACAACGCAGCTGAAAAGCATAAATCAAGTCCTAGCAAACTGGAGAAAATCTAAGGTGCGACCGACGACACGTCGTTACTGTGATGTTGAATTCGAAGTCTCAATCAAATTCAAAAGGATAATGACGCATACAGCGTGGCGAGGTCCTCTTGATCACCGTGTTGGCCGATTACTCACTGCGCCAGTGTGGAGGCGGTCGCCCATAGGGTATGGGACGACCGACCACGAGGTAACCGACATGCATAGAAATGTGTGTAAAAACAGGGAAGACAGTTGCTCACCTCGAGCTGAAGTCTTCTGGGGGGCGGGCTGAAGCAATGCGATGGCTTCTCAGGGACGAGGATGGGAGAGGTCCAATGGTAGCTGGTCAATACGTGTGCTGGATAACCACCGTCCAGGAGGTGTCACTAACAGGTGTATCTGCTCACAGGTGCGGTTCTTCTCTGCCTCCAGGCGTGCTGGGGGTAGATGCACACAGTCACTGAGCAGGGCTGCCGTCCACCAATCGGGAGCACCTAGCATGAGAGATATTCCCGCTGGCAGGCACATTGAATGTGATTCCTTCCACACTATTGTCCCAAGATTGTCTAGATCTTTGAGCACTGTTACATTGAGTTCCTAACTTCTGGCATATACATTGAGGAATGAGAAGTGGCCTACTGCAGTGTGTATATAGAAGTGATGGCACTGAGTGTATACATTGTGTGACGTACTCATGAAATGAACTTGTTCGGGAAAGGTTTAAGAATTTGTTAGTTACCCACAGAATATTCTCAACTCTGTACTTGACACAGAAAACGGGAAGTTTAATTAAAACGCTGACTTAAACAAAACTTCTCCAGTATAATCCCCAAGTTCCACATGCAATATAATATCAGCTTAAACATAATCATACACTCAAACAATACCACGTGACCTGCTCAGGAATGGAGGCAGAGTCTCGTGCAACAAGATATCTATCTGATAAACACAATAATAAGAATGTCCCATTCAACCGGGAACTCTAACTAAATGGCAAAATACTTCACTATTTATTAATATATTGAAAAAGTCCTATATCCTAACTAACTGGCAAAACACTTAACTTAATGAGGGCCAAGGCCACAGAAAGATCAACAGCCCATCCACACACAGCGACTCCGAAAGTACAACTGACTCCATAAAGCCCGCTTCTGCCTTATGCAACCCTTCAGAGGAATGTTTTCAAGCGCTCTAGGCCAAGTAATTTCCTTACTAAGTTATCTCTTCAAAGTTAACCTTCATTTACTTAGAAATGGTTAAGAAAAATCTACTGATTATTACTGGGACAAGATCTAAGTAAATGAAGCCGTACTAACTATATACATATCTAACATAGGCCTCCACACAGGCTGGGGATGGCTGGCCTGGCCTAGCTCTGTCTTCTGCCAAATGCACACTTGACTTAAGAGTAACATGGCTGTTACACAAGACTACTGACTTAATATACCCTCACAGGTGAAAGGTATCGGTAACACAGCTTACATAAGGTAATCTTAACTGAAAACTGACTTTCACATGAGTAAAACTGGCAGCGGACCATATGTCCAGTGTGTTTTGACTAACGCTTCCCGACACGCAATGAATTATTCACTACATTCAACATTACAACAGGTTAAAATGCCAGAGGTTGTTTGGCGGGTGTACCTGGTGGACCCTGGTGGTTTGCTGACGTGGCCTGCGCGATGGGGAGCTCCCTTCCCCCCCATTTTGCGGGCTCATTCGGTGTGCCTGGAGTTTACTGGAAAGACCGACTACCCTGCAACAGAGTTGGTGATGTGTGAGATGCTGCGTGTTGATGTGGCTGCGATATATGGCGTGCGGTTGGTGTCTTCTCATCAGGATGTTGTGAAGTTTGCTAACGCGGACGACTACAGGGTGTTTTTACGCCGCTGCGAGGAGCGGTCGTTTTGACTGCCGAACGCTACTGGTACGGTGGTTATCTCCGACTGAAATGGTGCCCTCACCTTCGTCCGTATTCATGGTGTGCCACTTGAGTTCCAAGAGGAGCTGCTGAGAAGGTACTTCGGGCAGTTTAGTGCTGTCGTGAGTGTGAGATTAAATATGATTTCCTCCGGGAAACTCCGGGATGTCCGGACTAGAATACGCACCCTGAGGATGCGGCTGTGGGTGGACAGCCCATCTTTGGTGAGACTGATGGGCTATTATATTCGCGTATACTATGTACGACAGCGTCGCACATGCTTCCGCTGTTGGTTGTCAGGCCACCTGGCTGCTGGCTGCTCGATGGATGTCGTTACACAGGTATATCTTTTTCGTGACGATGATTTCCCGCCGCGGGTTGTGGATGAGGACCCGGTGGGTGTACCTATGGACGAGCCCATGGCTGTTGTTCCACTCGCTGTGTCGGATGGGGCTTGTGCTCCTGGTGGGGTTCGTGCGGTGGTGGATGTGTAGTCTTCGGTTGTGTGTACTGCTGCGGGGGGGTGTTAAAACTACTGCTGTGGATCTGCCAGTTGCTCTCTGTCTCCTTCTCCGTCTTCTGCATCTGCACCTGCTCCTCCGTGTTGTCCTGCGGATCCTGTCGTTGCGTCCCCGCCGCTTTCACCGGCTGTGCTTGCCGAGGCTGTAGAGTCAAGGCTTCCTGCTGTGTTGGGACCAGTCCTCCATGTCGTTGCGGCTGCTGACGTCCTGCGCCGTGTGAAAGTTCGTCTTCCCTGTGCTTCCCATGCTTCGGGTTCTGCCTCCGGCTCTGACGACGTACGATTGGATCCCAAACGCTCGCGGCGTTCCTCTCCTGCCTGGGCCGATGTGGGTGACTTTGATACTTGCGGGTCTGCAGGTGTTGATGAGGTGGCTCCTGGGGCTGCGGTGTCGACTACGACAGTGGTGGCAGAGGTTCACATGCCTGCTGCTGGCACCGGTGCAAGTGTCGCTGAGTTGACCTCTGTCTCTCCTTCTGCAGTGGGCTCCTAGCAGTAGGGGTGTTGATCGCTCCTCATGTGGCAGATGATGCAGCCTGGGGCGTTGTGATGGTCCTGAAGAAGGATGTCCAATGTGGAGGATCTGTGCCGGTGCCCAGTCTCATGGATGTTGTTTAGGAGGTGACTCCAGTGGTGTTGCTTCCTTGTGACACCACCTCCCGGGGTGCTGCCCACTGTGTTGTCGCTCCCTGTGTTGCCGCCTCCTACTGGGGTTGCGGATGCGTCATCAAGGGGTGCCGTGTCTGGCAATGATGACCAGTCTGGTAGTGATGGTTTTTACCACCCTTGAGACTAAATAAGGTTCTTCTCCCCGCAGTGTTAAGAAATGATATTAAATCGGCCTTGCCAACATAAGTCTAGGGGGATATAGATACATCACTGCATAAAATGGAGAACAATATATTTACGCTAAGGGGACAAACATAACAATTAAATGGTAAAAATAATAGCCAGAAATATTCTTTAGCATGCAATATCATAAATAAAACTCCTTATTGAGCCATGAGCAATATCACCAGCACATGGATTAATAAATGGGATATACACAATCATCTAACCAGATCATTAACCTAATATGAGCTAAAATAACAGTGACCAATGACTTAACTTAAAAACATGACTCCTCTCGACCATAGCCGCCATGCTTCTGCTCACGCGTCGGTTCCAGGCTAAGTGTCTACAATAATAACAACTAAACATCCACATAAACATTGTGGAAATTCTACTAACAAAATGTAGTACTAATATTCAAATCATTATTAATCTTAAGAGTATTAAATACTGGTACAATACTCAATATAATATAATAGCAAACAATAATAAGAATTAATCAAGGTTGAACTATAAACACTCGCTTGACAACAGTGTTCCCACACTGGCCACATCCAAATATGGTCAACCGTCCACACGGAGAAACCACATGAGAAATCTAGCCCAAAAGCCTCATACAATATAATGCAACTCAGGCACACTACAGCATGCTATAATATATAACATACAAGAATCTCATATCATACAACTGGATGCTATATTAATTATCTAACAAGACAATAAAATAATGTAAGAATCAAGAGTAATGTTAGAATCCTAGTAAGATTCGTAACAATGGCGACCAGACCGATGATGACGAGATTGATGACCAGATACCTCGCATATGGGATAAGGTGCAACTGCTCCCCCTGTGCCCATCAACTATTTGGAGTCCTAGCATACATTCTTTCCTGTCCAAGGTTCCGGACGCTATGGCGCGCCCTCGCGAACCTGTTCATCCTCACATGTGGCTTATTTGGGAGGCGTACTGTCTTAGGTTTCCAGTTGCGGACATTTCGGAAAAGTATCGGTATAAGTAGGCGTAGCATTCTTGCCCTTCAGGCCTGTGGGTTTGTGCCCTTGTCTTGGCCTTGTTCTGTGTTTCTGTCATTTTCTGCCATTTGTGTATTTTCTGTGATTTGTTTTTATGTCCTTTGTTTTGGTATTATGTAATTTGTTTTGATATTATGTATATACTATGCTATGTTTGCATGTCCGTGTTGGACTGGCCTTTGTGGTTGGGTTTCTTGTGCTTATGCGTTTGGATGTAGGCCCTTCAGGCTTGTGGTTTTGAACCCTTGTTTTGAGGTTGTACTGTCCTTCTGAATGATATGTGTTTTCTTTTGGATTGTATCTTTACTATGTACTGTTATATATGTGATATATGTGTCTTGATGTAGGCCCTTCAGGCCTGTGGTTTTGTACCTTTGGTTTGTTTTCCTTCTGTGTTTTGTATTTTCTGTAGTCCTTTTATTGTACTTATTCGCATGCTCTGCATGTAAAAAAAAAACTTGAACAAGGTTTCTACCCATTACATAACCAAGTCTGCCTCCCAATAAATGAATTTGGGTATCCGTATCCACAGTTAATCTGTTGTCATAAACATATTTGATAAATTTGTATCGTTGTTAGTACTGTCTCCCAACATAATATGTCTAGCATTAAAATCTCCCATGTATATGTAACGGTTCTAATAAAGTATGGTGACAATAAACAGAAACACTAAGAGAATATATATATTTGGTCGGGTATACAGAAGTACGCAGGTGATACTTTGGCGAGCAATGGTGTGAGTTGAGCGCACTGAGCATCGGTACAGTATCTCGCAAGTGTCTGTTCTAGACCACACTTGAAAGTAGAGTAGTTATTACTCGTTGTTGTTGTTGTTGTTATAGATTCAGCTACTGGGAACAAGTTCCAAGTAGCACGGGCTATGATGAGCCCGTAACTTTCCTGACACAGGAGCGGGACAAGTAGCACGGGCAATGGTGAGCCCGTAGAGGACTTACCTGGCATAGGAGCGGTGCTGTGGAGGGTTATTACTCTGATTAATTGATGAAGATTAAGCCACCCAAAAGGTGGCACGGGCATGAATAGCCCGTAAGTGGTGGCCCTTTTGAGCCATTACCAGTATCAAGAGCTGATACTGGAGATCTGTGGAGGTGCAACTGCACCCTGCGTGATGGGAGATGTCTCACGTGGGTTATTACTCTGTTGTTGTTATAGATTAAGCTACTCGGAACAAGTTCCAAGTAGCACGGGCTATGGTGAGCCCGTAACTTACCTGGCACAGGAGCGGGGCAAGTAGCACGGGCTATGGTGAGCCCGTAGTGGACTTACCTGGCACAGGAGCGGTTATTACTCGCTACTCTGCTGCTTATATGCTCGGGCAACACTTCACCGTTCTCCAAAGGTTGGCGGGAAAGGTTTGAGTTCCATAATTAGTACCAAGAAGAGTTTTGCTTCTCTCGTTAGGCTAATGCGTTTGGAGCGAGTATATTATTGGGATAATCTACTCGCTACAGAACTCCCCCTCCCAGGGGATAAAAGGAAAAACACTTGATCAAGGAATCTAGCTGGTCGGTGAATTGTACGCCCTGCTCGCGTTGTATATCCCTCAAAGTCAACTTCCTCCTCTTCGCTGATGTCATCTAACTGGGGTGGGAGGGCGCATAGGATCCTCCGTCGTCGTAGGATCAGGTGGTGGTGCAGCTGGTAACTGGGGTTGTAGGGTGGGAGGTCGTACAGGATCGTCCGTCGTCGTAGGATCAGGTTGTGGTGCGGCTGGTAAC
The DNA here is from genome assembly GCF_040958095.1 of Procambarus clarkii. NCBI lineage: Eukaryota > Metazoa > Arthropoda > Malacostraca > Decapoda > Cambaridae > Procambarus > Procambarus clarkii. The sequence continues at coordinate 10,976,314 of NC_091152.1, forward strand.
TGGGGTTGTAGGGTGGGAGGTCGTACAGGGTCGTCCGTTGTCGTAGGTGGCGGTGCTGCTGGTAACTGTGGTAGAAAAGTGAACGGCGTAGTCGGCGGATGTGTCTCTGGAGGGATGTCTGGGGCAGCGTCACAGTGTGCTGGTTTAAGGCGATCGATGGAGATGTTTACCCGCTGTCCTCGGCGTTCAATGGTGAAGAACTTCGGTGTTCGAGAAACCACTTTAAATGGTCCTTTGTAAGATGACTGTAGAGGGCGTCGAACAGCGTCGACTCTTACAAACACGTGTTCAGTTGTGTGGAGCTCATGAGGCACATATGTAGCACGAGTTGTCGGTTGGCGTGGTGGTGTAGGCCGAATGTTTGTAATAGCCGCCCGTAATTTCTGGACATAAGTGGGGTCTGGGGGTGTGGTGAGTGGCGTCTGGGTTAAGAATTCGCCCGGAAGCCGCAGGCTAGATCCGTATACTAAGTCTGCTTAGTATACGGATCTATAATTAAATATAATATTAAAATTAAATATAATAGCCCATCAGTCTCACCAAAGATGGGCTGTCCACCCACAGCCGCATCCTCAGGGTGCGTATTCTAGTACGGACGCCCCGGAGGAAATCATATTTAATCTCACACTCACGACAGCACTAAACTGCCCGAAGTACCTTCTCAGCAGCTCCTCTTGGAACTCAAGTGGCACACCATGAATACGGACGAAGGTGAGGGCACCATTCCAGTCGGAGATAACCACCGTACCAGTAGCGTTCGGCAGTCAAAACGACCGCTCCTCGTAGTGGCGTAAAAACACCCTGTAGTCGTCCGCGTTAGCAAACTTCACAACATCCTGATGAGAAGACACCAACCGCACGCCATATATCGCAGCCACATCCACACGAAGCATCTCACATATCACCAACTCTGTTGCAGGGTAGTCGGTCTTTCCAGTAAACTCCAGGCACACCGAATGAGCCCGCAAAATGGGGGGGAAGGGAGCTCCCCATCGCGCAGGCCACGTCAGCAAAGCACCAGGGTCCGCCAGGTACACCCGCCAAACAACCTCTGGCATTTTAACCTATTGTAATGTTGAATGTAGTGAATAATTCATTGCTTGTCGGGAAGCGTGAGTCCCCACACACTGGACATGCGGTCCGCTGCCAGTTTTACTTATGTGAAAGTCAGTTTTCAGTTAAGCTCACCTTATGTAAGCTGTGTTACTGATACCTTTCACCTGTGAGGGTATATTAAGTCAGTAGTCTTGTGTAACAGCCATGTTACTCTTAAGTCAAGTGTGCATTTGGCAGAAGACAGAGCTAGGCCAGGCCAGCCATCCCCAGCCTGTGTGGAGGCCTATGTTAGATCATATGTATATAGTTAGTACGGCTTCATTTACTTAGATCTTGTCCCAGTAATAATCAGCAGATTTTTCTTAACCATTTCTAAGTAAATAAAGGTTAACTTTGAAGAGATAACTTAGTAAGGAAATTACTTGGCCTAGAGCGCTTGAAAACATTCCTCCGAAGGGTTGCATAAGGCAGAAGCGGGCTTTTTGGAGTCAGTTGTACTTTCGGAGTCGCTGTGTGTGGATGGGCTGTTGATCTTTCTGTGGCCTTGGCCCTCATTAAGTTAAGTGTTTTGGCAGTTAGTTAGGATATAGGACTTTTTCAATATATATTAATAAATAGTGAAGTATTTTGCCATTTAGTTAGAGTTCCCGGTTGAATGGGACATTCTTATTATTGTGTTTATCAGATAGATATCTTGTTGCACGAGACTCTGCCTCCATTCCTGAGCAGGTCACGTGGTATTGTTTGAGTGTATGATTATGTTTAAGCTGATATTATATTGCATGTGGAACTTGGGGATTATACTGGAGAAGTCATTTATCATTTATCAATTCTGATAGAAATTACCTACTTGAAATTATCTGCTAGATTAAGGACCTGCCCGAAACGCTGCGCGTACAAGTGGCTTTACAAGAGTGTAAATACTGTACTATCCAATGTATTCTCACAAACCCAATGTACCTTCTTGTATATATATAAATAAATAAATAAATAAATAAATAAATAAATAAATAAGTTTTGTTTAAGTCAGCGTTTTAATAAAACTCCCCGTTTTCTGTTTTCTCTGCCAAGTACAAAGTTGAGAAAATTCTGTGGGTGACTAACAAATTCTTGAACCTTACTCGAACAAGTTCATTACATGAGCACGTCACACAATGTATACACTCAGTGCCATCACTTCTATGCACACACTGCAGTAGGCCACTTCTCATTCCTCAATGTATATGCCAGAAGTTAGAAACTCAGTGTAACAGTGCTCAAAGATCTAGACAATCATAGGACAATAGTGTGGAGGGAATCACATTCAATGTGCCCGCCAGCGGGAATATCTCTCATCCTAGGTGCTCCCGATTGGTGGACGGCAGCCCTGCTCAGTGACTGTGTGCATCTCCCCCCAGCACGCCTGGAGGCAAAGAACCGCACCTGTGAGCAGATACACCTGTTAGTGACACCTCCTGGACGGTGGTTATCCAACACACGTATTGACCAGCTACCATCGGACCTCTCCCATCCTCGTCCCTGAGAAGCCATCGCATTGCTTCAGCCCGCCCCCCAGAAGACTTCAGCTCGAGGTGAGCAACTGTCTTCCCTGTTTTTATACCCATTTCTATGCATGTCAGTTACCTCGTGGTCGGTCGTCCCATACCCTATGGGCGACCGCCTCCACACTGGCGCAGTGAGTAATCGGCCAACACGGTGATCAAGAGGACCTCGTCACGCTGTATGCATCATTATCCTTCTGAATTTGATTGAGACTTCGAATTCAACATCACAGTAACGACGTGTCGTCGGTCGCACCTTAGATTTTCTCCAGTTTGCTAGGACTTGATTTATGCTTTTTAGCTGCGTTGTCGGAGATATTGTGATCCCTGATTTCGGTATCTGTGCTGTATTCCCCATTTCTTGCATTTTTCTGTGATTTTATATTTTGTCATATCTGTGCTCCTGAACGCAGAGAAACACTCCCATCCATCCAGCAAGTTTCTCGACGTTAGATTCATTTTCAAATTTGTTTGCCCTATTTGCAGTATCAATTTTCTCCATTTTGGGCAATTTTCTCTATTTTTTGTGAATTTTCGCGAATATTCATTGTTCTCAAGACGACGCCATCATCCGGCTCAGCCGCGGCCATACTTGTTCCTACATGCTGCCGGCCCGCCCCACCTGTTAGCGTCCGACCCACCAGTTGGTGTCCGCCCCACCAGTTGGCGTTCCCACCTGTCACTAAGGTTGTATCCTGAGTTTTCTTTGCATTTGATATTTTTCTCGATATTCTACCTCAGAATTCCAAGTTTTCTGCAATTTTTGTTGTTTTATTAAGAAGAGAAGAGGTTACCAACTAATGGATTCAGCCCCGCCGTTCACGAGCGTATCCGGGCTCAGTGTTATTGTTTACTCACGGTCGTGGAGGACCGAGTGGCCTCAGCTATACAAAAGTGTTTGTTGCATCTCACTGTGCTGTATTATACATTGACTGCACGAACTTTCCTCATATATATATATATATATATATATATATATATATATATATATATATATATATATATATATATATATATATATATATATATATATATATATATATATATATATATATATATATATAATGTCGTACCTAGTAGCCAGAACGCACTTCTCAGCCTACTATGCAAGGCCAGATTTGCCTAATAAGCCAAGTTTTCATGAATTAATTGTTTTTCGGCTACCTAACCTACCTAACCAAACCTAACCTAACTTTTTCGGCTACCTAACCAAACCTAACCTATAAAGATAGATTAGGTTAGGTTAGGTAGGGCTGGTTAGTTTCGGTCATATATCTACGTTAATTTTAACTCCAATAAAAAAAAATTGACCTCATACATAATGAAATGGGTAGTTTTATCATTTCATAAGAAAAAAATTAGAGCAAATATATTATTTCAGGAAAACTTGGCTTATTAGGCAAATCGGGCCTTGCATAGTAGGCTGAGAAGTGCGTTCTGGCTACTAGGTACGACATATATATATATATATATATATATACACATATATATATATATATATATATATATATATATATATATATATATATATATATATATATATATATATACATATATATATACATATATATATATACATATATATATATACATATATATATATACATATATATATACATATATATATATATATACATATATATATATATATATATATATATATATATATATATGTATATGCGAACAAGCCTGAATGGTCCCCAGGACATATGCAACTGAAAACTCACACCCCAGAAGTGACTCGAACCCATACTCCCAGAAGCAACGCAACTGGTATGTACAAGACGCCTTAATCCACTTGACCATCACGACCGGACATAATGAGGTGATAGCCGAGGCTATTTGAACCACCCCACCGCCGGCACTCGGATAGTTATCTTGGGCATAGCATTTTACCAAATCACCTCATTCTTTGGGGCACACGTGAGGAACACAAATGCGAACAAGCCTGAATGGTCCCCAGGACATATGCAACTGAAAACTCACACCCCAGAAGTGACTCGAACCCATACTCCCAGAAGCAACGCAACTGGTATGTACAAGACGCCTTAATCCACTTGACCATCACGACCGGACATAATGAGGTGATAGCCGAGGCTATTTGAACCACCCCACCGCCGGCACTCGGATAGTTATCTTGGGCATAGCATTTTACCAAATCACCTCATTCTTTGGGGCACACGTGAGGAACACAAATGCGAACAAGCCTGAATGGTCCCCAGGACATATGCAACTGAAAACTCACACCCCAGAAGTGACTCGAACCCATACTCCCAGAAGCAACGCAACTGGTATGTACAAGACGCCTTAATCCACTTGACCATCACGACCGGACATAATGAGGTGATAGCCGAGGCTATTTGAACCACCCCACCGCCGGCACTCGGATAGTTATCTTGGGCATAGCATTTTACCAAATCACCTCATTCTTTGGGGCACACGTGAGGAACACAAATGCGAACAAGCCTGAATGGTCCCCAGGACATATGCAACTGAAAACTCACACCCCAGCAGTGACTCGAACCCATACTCCCAGAAGCAACGCAACTGGTATGTACAAGACGCCTTAATCCACTTGACCATCACGACCGGACATAATGAGGTGATAGCCGAGGCTATTTGATTTGCAGTTGCGTTGCTTCTGGGAGTATGGGTTCGAGTCACTTCTGGGGTGTGAGTTTTCAGTTATATATGTATATATATATATATATATATATATATATATATATATATATATATATATATATATATATATATATATATATATATATATATATATATATATATATATATATGACTCCAGGGAGACATATGTGTCAAGAAAGCTAGTGCTGGTGTACTTAGAACTGAGTAAAGGAAACCATATTTATACCCTGGATGCACCACTGAGTTTCTCCATTCACAAGAAATACATGTGTTGTTTATTTAATTGGTGCATGAACTTTGAGCTATATATTCATGGATAAATATAGATATGAGTGCATAAACCTAGTTTTAAGTGAAGTTAGTCAGGTTATCTTGAGATTATTTTGGGGCTTTAGTGTCCCCGCGGCCCGGTCCTCGACCAGGCCTCCACCCCTAGGAAGCAGCCCGTGACAGCTGACTAACTCCAAGGTACCTATTTACTGCTAGGTAACAGGAACATCAGGGTGAAAGAAACTCTGCCCATTGTTTCTCGCCTGTGCCTGGGATCGAACCCGGGACCACAGGATCACGCTTCCAGTGTTCTGTCCGCTCAGCCATTGACTCCCCCTAGCTATATACATTTACCTGAAACACATGTGTGAAATATACTGATATATCTTAGAGTTAAGTGAGTGATACTAATGAATATATATCATTGAAATACTGAAATATTGAAACCTGAAACATTGTGGTTTGCAAATTTCCAATTTAGTGGGAAACATAAATTCATGTGATTCCTACAGTGACCAGTGAAGTATAAGTGCATGACCCTAGATTTAAGTGCATAACCCTAAATTTAAGTGCATGATCCTAGATTTAAGTACATGATCAAATTGAGTGTACGAACTTACGATTATCCAGTCCTATTGAGTGTTCACGGCTGTACCAAGCGTGATCTAAGTTTTGACCATTCTGGGAGGGAGTAACATTGGGGTCAGTTAATCCTAAGTATTGGGTCACCCTGTTTTTTCTCCATTTTTTGACGTCGTACAGTAAATGGTTACCGTAAACATTCTGGATAATTCCTAAGCGTCACCTGCATCCATTAGTTACAGGCTTGGAAGCGGAATACTATTCTTGACCATTCCTAGAATTAAGGCCTATTCCCTGGCGTGTGTTATTTTTATTCATTGGTGGTTAACTTGACTGTGAACGTATATTTTGCACAAGAATATTTCTGAGCTTCGGCTTTTCATTACTGCGAGGTGCCTCGCATACGCATTAACTCGGCGCCTGTAACTGACCTAATAACACTACCTAGAGTGTCATACACACTGGCCAACCGAATTGTAAAATTTAGACACACACGCACAATCACGGCAGATAATATCCACCATATCTCTTACCTTAAGATTATAACTTCCTTGTTGAATGCCATATCTTTTGACACAGACCCACCTCCTCAGGGCTCAGGCTCCAACACTGTCGTAGAACCAAATGCTAGGGTATGTTCAAATTCACCATCAACCGATGAGAATGCCGCGGCTGCTTCTGGAGGTGCGGCTGCACGCAGTCAGATCAGACGTGTATGTCTCCTCCTCGTGGTATCCATAGGTTGCATAGTTCCCGTTTTCTGAGACAGGGACATATTTCAGCTAAGAGGTCGTTTCATTTTACTCGTCGTCCAGTTCGACAGTTGTCAGCTAGCTCCCAGAATTCTGATTCTGATGACTCCACTTCTCCTAGCTGGTGGACCAGTCATGGCCGACGCAGCAACTCGTTCTACCCACCATCTCGGGAGCTGGATTATGATGGTAAATCTGATTGGACTCCGTTCTATCGTCGTTTCACATCCTATGCAGCAGAAAAAGATTGGAGCAGCACTACTCTCCTAACAAATTTGGGTTGGTGTCTTAAGGGTAAAGCCAGTGATTTTTACAACCGGATACCAGACCGGGAACCATCAATTGATTATACTCGCATGATCCATAAACTTGTAAAGCGATTTGGGGATAGGGAAGTTTTGGATGTGGCCATAATGAAATTTTCTCAGGCCCACCAGGAGCCTCGTGAGGAAATTCTAGAATGGGCTGATAGAATCCAGCATTTGGCTCATTGAGCCTACAAACATTTGGAAACAGAAGAAGAGCAGATGGCAATCATGCAATTTAGCCAAGTTTTGCCGGATAAGCGTTTAGCGGAATATATTTCCAACGCTAATATTGCATCCATGGAAAAAGTCATTGATAGGGCTCAGACTTTTCAGCATAATTCTGTTGCTATTCACAGGTCAGCAGGTTCATCCTCATATGGTTCCCATCAGCAGAGGTCCCAAGGCCCAGCAGTGTGGGTAAATGCTGTGGGTAGACCTTCCCGATACAAACAGCCATCCCGGAGTAGTGTTGCTTCTCGCCTCCGTGCATGGACGCCCACAAAATCTCCAGATTCATCACCGGCTGCTAGCGTATCAGGTCATGGTAACGAAGTACCCCGGCAAACAAATGCTGGATCAGGTTCTCCCTTTCTTGCTGGCATAGATATAAAGCTAGATAAATTTGCAGGTATGGAGGCAAAATTAGACGAAGTGGTCTTGGGGATCTTAGGGGTTCGAGACAAATTGGACGATGTGTGAGAGGCCTTGAGGCGTCTTACAAATGCTATCATATCGCCTCACGGTCAACGCACCCCATCACCTAGGCGGAGTAATAATTGTTACTTATGTGGGGAAGAGGGCCACTTTGCTCGCAACTGCCAAAAATCCAGGAGTGGCAGGGATGAAGACCGTAAACAGGGGGAGCATACCGCCGATAAGCTTCATGTTTCATTTTTCCAAATTAGCGTGCAACAAAGATGAAGTTGAATTAGATCTAGGTATCCCCATCTCAACTGTCAAAACTGTATTGGTTCAAACACTCAGGTCTGATAGGAAAGAACTTTCTGACTCCCAACGACCTGAAAGTACTAGTATTAAAAGCAATGATTTGTTCAGATCTGAAACCTACATCTATTGGCAACACAAAACGTCCACTAGACTGTGCGACACAGTGGTTGCAAGGATCGGGTTGGGTTACCGTTACCTGTGGCAGGTGGCTACAAGTGAAGGATCTCCCAATCCTGAGCACTCCAGGTGCAAACTCTGTGAGCAGGAACTGCGGCACGATCTCCCACACTACATCACCGAATGCCCAGTTATTAGACCTTTCAGACCAGTTGGCATGAGGTACCTGGAGCTCTGCAATTACTTTATTCACTCTCGTATTCTTGACGATATCCTCACAGTATACCCAAAATTTGCCAGTGCAGGCTACTAAACATATGGCCCTGTATGACTAACCATCTTACGAGATGGGGACATTTATTACCACTGCTACCTTATTCACTCTTGTGTTGATGATATCCTCAAAATGCATCCGGAGTCTGCCAGTGCAGACTGCCTATCACATGCCTCTGTATGACTAACCATCCTGTGTGATGGGGATTTTTTAGCATCACGTAGTTAGCTTTTTTGACACACTGTACTCCACTTCATATAGTCTAGTGTAGCTGCACAAATACAGATGTACCTCATGTTATAATTAACACAAAATCATTTAATGAGGAGAATCAGTCTTTAAAAATGACCGGGTCGGCTCAACAGGCTTAAATCCGACCCAACCACCGCCAGGCCCGCAACGTCTACCTAGAGTATGGCCTCGGAACGTTGTAAGTAATCTAATGTTAAAAGTCAATGAGATTCACACTTCATCATTGAATAACCCTGCAGAGGGTCAGCAGATTTCATCTATGCAGCTTGAAAGCTCTTCATGTGATGTTCCCTCAATGCTAGAGTGCAAGACCAGGGAAGTGGGCATACTTCAGGACCATACGCTGGAACATACTGATCAAGGGCAGAAGGCTGCTAAGACAAATATCCATTCTTCAGAGGAGGGATTAGACGAAGTGGCTCATTCAGACATTAATATTATATTAGATTCAGGGGCAGAAGCATCAGATACAGACAAGGATGATCAGCGGAGTTTGGCTACACTAGGTGGGAACACATCGGGTGAAGTTCCTTCAGTGCTCCAGTGCGGGACAGAAGAGGCACTTCAGAACCTTGCCTTTACTGCACAAATACGTCAGGATCAAGAAGTGACTCTGTTGAACATCCAACCTTCAGAAAGGTCAATTAAGAATCTAGAACAAAGACATGAGGACGTCTCCTAATCTCATTTCAAGGGAGTGTGGTGTTTGTGTGTTACTGAGGAAGTCTTGGTTGTAGGGTTGATATATAGCCATTGCTTGGTTACTGACTTTAATACTTAAGGTGTTACATGACTAGTAGCTACCAAGCTTGGCGGCCGTCCTGTACGCTCTCTGTTTACCTTCTCTGGCGTCTGCTCCGCCGCACATAGAAAACGGATGGTACCATTTTCTGTGAACATGACAGGGAGGAGTTAGGTTACAGGAGATGCTCAATGGGAAATGTAATTATAGCAGGAGGAACCACAGGAAGGAGCTAAATCCTTACAGGAAGTAGGGCCCTTTAAAACACAATTTGGAAATGCGTGTTCAGAAGAAAGTAAAAGAAAAACTAGCAGTAGGTCATTTCCTAAAAGGCATAGATCGAATTGCTTTCCCTTGGGATCCAGGGGGGGTGAGCTGTGTGGAAAGTGTTGCTCTGTCAAGCAAGGAACCATAATCAAGGAGCAGCGTTTAGGTGTGAGGACCATTACTAGGGTGAATCACTAGGAGTGAAAGAAAGGAAGAAAAAAACTGAAGTGTAGTGTGTAGTGTAAATAAATCATGATCAGTTCAGTGCACAAAAATAGTACTGTCACGTTCAATCACAAGAATTAGATCAACCAACACGATATCAGTACAATACTCATGAACAATTTCACAAAGAAGCAGATACTGTATTTAAATTGTTAGATGTTTTCTTTTAGTTAAACCTAAAACCTTCCATTCTGGTGCTATGTACCAGTCCACTCCTCAATGCGAAGCCAATTTGGGGGTCCTTTCCAAAAGGACATTAAATTTAGATTGTTTCTAATACACCCCTAGCTTTATAGGGACGGGGGAAGTGTGGAGGGAACCACCTTCAAAGTGCCCGCCAGTGGGAATATCTCTCCTCTAAGTGCTCATGATTGGTGGACGGCAGCCCTGCGCAGTGAGGGTGCGCATCTCCCCCTCCCCCCAGCACGCCTGGAGGCAGAGAAGAACCGCACCTGTGAGCAGATACACCTGTTAGTGACGCCTCCTGGAACGGTGGTTATCCAGCACACGTATTGACCAGCTACCATTGGACCTCTCCCATCTTCGTCCCTGAGAAGCCATCCCACTGCTTCAGCCCGCCCCCCAGAAGACTTCAGCTCGAGGTGAGCAACTGTCTTCCCTGTTTTTATACCCATTTCTATGCATGTCGGTTACCTCGTGGTCGGTCGTCCCATACCCTATAGGCGACCGCCTCCACAATATACATGGGAGATTTTAATGCTAGACATATTATGCTGGGAGATTAAAAAAACGATAATTGATGCAAATTTATCAAATATGTTTATGACAACAGATTAACTGTGTATAATACGGATACCCAAACTCATTTATTGGGAGGCAGACTTGTTTATGCAACGGGTAGAAACCTTGTTGAAGATAGTATGGAATGCTTGTTGATAAATCACTTCGTTAGCGATCACTATGCAATTTCTACTTCCTATGAGGTACAGTGTGATGTACTTAATAGACATCAGAGACAGAAAATATATATTCCATATGGTTTGCATCACCACTTTATTAACTGTATTTCAAAATAGTATCAAGATTACTCAATAACGAATGTTCAAGCCTTCTCCAGAGATCTCGTTGATACAATTACTACCTACTACGAAACATGGGCGTGTTGGGGAACAAGCCGTAAGCCTAGCAGAGGTGGACAACACCCTGTTACGGACCCGAGTCCATCGTCGGAGCACGGAGCAGTGACAACAACGCCATCTGTGAGTCCGCTCCCGAAACCCCCTCCAAATGGATGACGCCATCTAGTGATGACGAGAGACGCTGGCAATACGTGCTGGATTCCCGTCTTAATTGGCTCGTGGAATAGCCGCTGCTGACCTCTGGTGAGGTGGCGCTTAGACAGCAACGCCATCTATGGAGTGAAGAGGTGGACGTTTGTGTCTAAGCCTGTAAGTGAGGTTCCCTAGAGCATCCCAGTATTAATGATGTATCTGATTGCAGAGTCGACCTGGGACTGCTGTGTTGGACGATGGATCAGTCTACCCAAGGCAGCCAAGGTCTCTTCACCAGTCTGCTTTGAAGAAGCTGTGAGTCCCCCCTGGACGAACTCTGTTGAGAGTATTAGCCTGCCTGTGGCGTGGCAGTGTCGGGAATCGCCTTATCCGGAGCTGGCTGGTGGAAGAGACTAGCCACTGTGGTGCTTAGTGAGGAGAGTGATCAGCGGGTCACACGAGGCTCCTGCCTAGGGCTCGCAACCCCAGTATCGGTCGTGGAGTGGCCTACACAGCGGAGCTGATCGGTACCTGCCAGCTACAGGCTGGATTGTGGTTGAAGGCCTCCACGACGAAGCACCCAGTGGGACTGTGATTTGGCTGGCCTGTGGCCAGGGCAGATTCGTCACAGAGTCATAGTGGATTCATCGTGGGCCACGGAAGAAGGAACCGGGGCTACCCAGAGTGAGCACCGTTGAGCATCCAGTGTCTTCGGAGGAAGACGAACCTGTACATAATTGTGTAGTTATAATCCCCGTGTGTGACTGTTATTTATTTATACTTGGTAGTGGAAATATATATCAGAAAAACTGGAACATTTGTATCCCTCCCCCTTTAATTTAACTTGCAATACGGAACACACCCCTTGAAAGCCTCTACTAACTTGGGGCCGGATTCCCAAACTCTACTACCATCAGAGAAGAACCCGGTTGCGTCCCAGTAGGGCCGTAACACACCCACCACCATCCAAGTGGGTCCTTGGCCCCGTATTTGTTAAAAAACATGAACGAGTAAAGCAGCTTGGAGATACATACAAACGAACCAGATCACAAGACCAAAGAGCCAAAGCTCAACCCTCGCAAGCATAACTAGGTGAGTAGGAGAATATTTACATGCATTTCTTGTCGCAAATAGAGAGGTGAGAGACACGAGCAACGTTATACGAAATAAACATTGAGAAGAGTTCCTACAAAGTATAAATGAGCAAACAACACTTGTTGAAGTTTGGGAAAAGATACGAAAAATCTCTAGAAGCAACCTAACCAAACCAATGCACCACAGTCCACTAGAACAAGCAAACATTCTCCTTGATCAATGGGCAATAACATCAAGTTATAACTCACTCTTAATTAACATACATAACAAACTTAATGACACACGCCCCAACAGAAACGAACCCTCAGTCTTGCCTGTACAAACATTGACGTGTCGGATCTTAATGATGTAACTGAATGGAATCATGCACTAAATATGTGAACGTAGGGTTTTATTCTCAACCAACAACAACAACAAAACAATTATCAGGTACATGAATTATTATTATTATTTATAAGATTATAAACAAAAGAGCATCTGCTCCAAACATGCTACCTCCAACATCTGTAGTACTTCTGTTACTTCTAGGAAACATTCTTCTGAATGTTTCTATGAACCCTAACCCTATGGTAACCCTATGGACCCTGTAGAGTCCATAGGAATAACTGTATTCCCATTACCCTCTGCTGCCCCTTGCTGTGCATCCCTGTCTCCTGCAGGTGCTGGTATCCCTTCATTATTAGGATGGATATCACTAGTTGCCCCACCCCCCACCAGAAGGGTCTTCAAAACTCCCTGTGAACCTTGGCATGAGCTGATCGGCATGCCTTTTCCAATTAATGTTCCCAAAACTCTGCACTTGCACAGTGAAATTCCTGCAGCCCAGGACTTCCCTAATTTTTCCTTCAACCCAAGACTTCCCAATTCCAAAATTCCTTTCATATACTGCATTCCCCTCGTTAAACAACAATTCCTCTCCCTGAGCCAACTGACTGGCCAAGCTAGTTACTGATTTCTCTTTATCGGGATCTGTCTTTACTGCTTCCAAGTGCACTTTAAAGTGCCTATTAAACAGTAATTCAGAAGGAGATTTACCAGTAGTAGAATGAACAGTTTTCATTTGATTATATGAAAATCTACAAAGCCTTGTATTAATAGTACCTTCCATAAACCACTTTAACCCTTCTTTCAAGGATCTCACTGCTCTCTCTGCTAGACCATTTGAAGAAGAATTATAGGGGGCTGGGTGTTACATGTTTAATACCATTTTTTCTAAAAATAATCCTCCATTTCCACAGAAACAAAATAAGGAGCATTGTCTGACACAACTATGCCTGGTAATACAAAATTACAAAATGTTTTCCTTAGTAATTCACAAGTTACAGTGGTGGAATTACACACATGAACATCCAGAAATTTTGTGTATGAATCCACCACCACTAGGTAATATTTGTTATCCATAGGTCCAGCATAATCTACATGAAGTCTAGACCAGGGTTTTTCAGTGCATGGCCAAGAAAGCACTGGGACCTGTGGTTTCTGATAATTCTTAAAGCAAATATGAAAATTTTTTGTTACCTCAGCAATATCCTGGTCTATTTTTGGCCACCAAACCCAACTTTTAGCTTCTGCTTTCATAGCATTTATGCCATTATGGCCTACATGCAGCTGTTCCAAAATCTTACATCTCAGTTCCCCAGGCACCACCACTCTATTCCTATACAAGAGTACATCCTGGTGAATACTAAGGTCAGCCTTTACTGCAGCATACTCTGGCAATAATAAATTATCATTCCAACCATATTTGACATATTTCATCAACAGATTTAATTTGGGATCTCTACCAGTTGCCTTCCTAATAGTCTGGGATGAAATATCCTCAAAAGACATGGATTCCACCAGGTTAACATACTCCACTGGAATACTGGAATTCAATTCTTCTGTCACAGGCAATCTACTTAATGCATCAGCTACTACATTATCCTTGCCTGGCTTAAACTCTAAATCATACTCAAACTGCGAGAGTAGTAATGCCCATCTTTGAACTCTAGCATTGGCATTAACTGGAATTTGCTTACTTCTGCCAAACAATCCTAGCAGGGGTTTATGGTCTATTCTAGCAAGAAATTTACTCCCCAGCAGAAAATCCCTCAGTTTTTTACAGCATATACCAAAGCTAAGGCTTCTTTATCTAACTGAGAATAATTCTGTTCCGCAGGAGATAATTTCTTGCTAGCAAAATATACTACTTTATCCTGACCATTTACTTCCTGTAATAATACGCAACCCACTCCTACTTGGAAAGCATCTACCTCCAGTTTTAACGGGAGTCTACCAGTAAAATTAGTGAGCACTGGAGAATTGATCAATTCCTGCTTAATATTCCTGAAGGCATTCTCCTCTCTTGCTGCCCACTTAAATCTAGCCCCTTTTTTTCAGCAATTCATACAAGGGTGCTAATTTTGTTGAAAAGTTCTTCACGAACTTACAAAAATATGTAACCATCCCAACAAAAGACTGTACTTCCCCAACTCATGTTGGGGCTGGGGCATCTACTATAGCAGCTACATTTTTGTGAGAAGGAGTAAAGCCCTTACCTGAAATATGGTACCCCAGGTATTCAATGACCTTGGTCTTCAATGTTGTTTTACCCTTATTAATCTTCCCATTGTGCTTTTGCAAAAGGTTCAAAACTTGTTCTAATCTAGCATCATGCACTTACTCATTCTCCCCACATGCAATAATGTCATCTAAAAAACTAGCCACACCTTCAATGTTTACTAACAACTGGGACACGAATCTCTGAAAAATTGCTGGAGACGAGGAGAGTGCGAAAGAAAGTCTTTTATACTTAAATAACCCCTTGTGAATATTAATCACTAACAATTTCTGGCTCTCCTCTACAGGAATTTGCAAGTAAGCGTCTTTCAGGTCAATCTTAGAAAAAATTGCCCCCTTGCAGACCACTGACAAACACTCATCTATCTTAGGTAAAGGGTACTTCTCACAGTGTATGCGGCTGTTCAGTTCCTTGAAGTCTGCACAGATTCTCAAGGATTTCCGATCTGCCTTCAATACTGGTACAATTGGGGCTGCCCACTCACTATGTGTAATTGGCTCTAAGATGCCTTCTGCCACATGCTTTTCCAGGGCTGATTCTACCAACTGCTTGTAATGAAACGGCACTGTTCTTGCCTTAAAAAATTTAGGTGAAGCCAAACTTTTCAGGTGAATTTTTGCCACCATGCTATTAATTGGCTTATCTGCCTTCACTGAATATATATCTAACATTTGTTTGGCACTTTTAATTGTTTTAACTATCGACAATTCATCTAGACCCACCAAGAAAATTCCCACTTTTTCCATGAGATCCTTACCACATAGGCTAAGATTATGTTAATCCACTAAATAAAAATCCTGGACAATTTCTTTTCCATTATAACCTACTTTTCCCGACACCTTGCCATAGACCTTACTCAGTACATTATTATATGCACTTAATGATTTTTTACCTGGTTTTACATTTAATTGCAAGGTATCTGCCCAATTTCTAGACAGTGTTGACACTGCAGCACCAGTGTCCAGTTCCAAGGGAACTAACTTTCCATTAATTATAAAATTCATCACTTGTGACTTCACTGAACATACCTTTTCTTTCACCGAATTTAGTCTGCTTTCCTCACCTGCAGCTTCTTCAGACGGTTTACCTTCCTCTACTGCCTTAACCACAATACCACTACCTCTTCTTCCCGCATTTCCTGGTCGTCTCCTCTCCCAGGCCTTGCTGTTCCTGTTCAGATATTCCCTACACACTCTCTGCAAGTGTCCCTCCTTGTTACAAAAGTTGCACATGCTACTACTGTGATTGTATCCACAGTGTTTACATCTGGTCTGGCCCTGTACGACCATAATTTCCTGAGTAGAAGTCTTACTTCCAAAAGCCCTTTCCAGGTTCAATATCTTCTCGAGCACTGTCCATAAAGTCACCGATTGTAGATCCAAGTTTTCTGCCACCAGGTTAGGGAAATATATCTCATTTTCCACTGCCATGAACAACTGTTCCCTAACCCTGCCGTCAAATTGCGCTCCAAAGCTGCAGTGGTTAGCCAAAGCTTTCAATTCCGTATATAAATCCTGTACGGATTCCTGCTACTTTTTCGTCCTCTTCTGGAAATCCATCAAACTCCTGTGATATGAAGGTTTCACTACATAATGACGTTTAAGCAGGGAAATCAGGTCTACATAGGCATTCGTGTGGGGTAGCTCAGGTGCACACAAATTCCCGAGAACACTATACACTTCCGAACCCAGTGAAATTAAGAGTACCGCTTTCTTGTTGGCGTCCTCCTTAATATCCCGGTACTGAAAGTTTGCTTCCAGCAGGCTGAGCCACAGGTCCAACGAGATCTTGGTAGTGTTAAACAGCTCCATTGAAATGAGCGGCATAGCCACGGCAACGGTGGTAGCACAATTCAACTGTTGTATGCAAAGCGTCCACCCGCCCACACGACGTACTCTCTTGATCCTCACACCTCGTCTCGTACCCTGGCTCTCTGCCTGAGGTGTTTAATCCTCGTCGCCACTGTTATAGTTGAAGGCTGAAGAGAAACAATCTTCGTCCACATGGTTTTATTCCCAACCAACTACAACAACAACAAAACAATTATCAGGTACATGAATTACTATTTACAAGATCATAAACAAAAGAGCATCTGCTCCAAACATGATACCTCCAACAACTGTAGTACTCAATCATAACGGCTTTTTGTCTAATCGAACAGCATGTGTTTTTTAATGGTGTTAAAATCATAGAAAACAAGCAATTCGAACTGGGAACTCCACAAAAAAGGGTCCTCAGCCCCTTGTTGTTAAACGTTCTAATGCATAAACTTATTAACGATCTTCCAACTAATAATGAAGACACTGTAATTTGTAATGCTTATATGTTTACAGGCTGATGATATATGATATATGATATATGTTTACAGGCTGCCTCCGAGCCTAGAGTGCTATGCTCGATTCTTTTGCTACTTGAGCTGAGGAATGTGACCTCCTTATCTCTGTACAGAAAACTCGTGCCCTCATTCCATGTGGTATTCCAGCACCCAATTATCATATAGATGGGCGAGAACTGCGAGTCTTACAGATACCTTGGTGTCCCCATTAACGACCCTGGGTACCTTTCTTCTCTCAAGAGGAGACTCTGGGAGAGATTAAAGCCCTTGCGAGTCCTTGTTGGTGTCAATCGTGGAATTAACGTGAGACTTGCTAGAATGTTCTATGTATCATTTATACGCTGTGATTGACTACAATGCTCTACATCTCACACTGTATACAGACAAAGAGCTAACATCCCTTGTAACCTTGCAAAATGAAGCTATGCGTCTCATCCTTGGGACTCCAAAATCCAAGAGAATAGTTAATATTAAAGCCTAGTTAAAATTACATACCATTTTGTCCATTAGCACAGTTTTTGGCGTGAAGGTATTGAGTAGATCTCAGCAACCCATGAAATTTCAAGCTAAACTTTTTAATATGCTACACTCACTTGTGGTCTATAGAAGAAGAACGAAATCTGATTATGCATTTTGGTTTTACAAGGAGGCCAACTCCATCAAAGTCTATATAAATAAAAATGTAAATGTTCGTTTGTTCAAAATCGCTAATCTCCGAAAGTTCAGCACCGATCTTATCTTGAGGTTATCTTGAGATGATTTCGGGGCTTTAGTGTCCCCGCGGCCCGGTCCTCGACCAGGCTTCCACCCCCAGGAAGCAGCCTGTGACAGCTGACTAACTCCCAGGTACCTATTTACTGCTAGGTAACAGGGGCATTCAGGGTGAAAGAAACTTTGCCCATTTGTTTCTGCCTCGTGCGGGAATCGAACCCGCGCCACAGAATTACGAGTCCTGCGCGCTATCCACCAGGCTACGAGGCCCTAGGCCCGAGGCCACACAATGTTCTATTTGCATCCGAGCAGGTTTTTATATACATATTGAATTGATGTGATGTCTGCGACGAAAAAAAAACATGTTTAATTTTTTAAAACTGTGTTTTTCATGTGAGAGAAATCTCACATGAATAACCTTCGAAACCTTTTTACTGATTGCTTTAAAATTTTGACTCAACGTTGCATATGAATAGGCGCATGTTTTCATATACCTACTATATACATGCCTCACCTGTGTCAGGAAAAAACATGCTTTTTTGAAAAACAGCGCCATCTGTTGGACGCTAGAGCAACACATGCTGTAATCTCCCAAAATTCTTCACCGAAGGCTTTGAAATTCTGACAACGTTCCATTCAAATATGCGCCTGTTTTTATATACCTACCATACAGATGCCACACCCGTGATAGGTAGAAACATGTTTTGTCAAAAACAGCGCCATCTGTTGCACGTAAGAGCAACACACAATATACAAAATATGTTACGATTCCATTTCATTTTTGCCGATTGCATTGATATATGGAATTTTCACAGATTTTGATTTATTATAATTTTGATTTATTTATTTAGTGTGACGTTGCATTGGAATTGATCTGTGTTGTTTACCATACCATTCATTTCATGGGTTGAGCTTATTTCTTTCTTTTTTCATTGCTTTTCTCTTGGTGTTTTTAACTGTTCTTCTTATTTTTCAGTGTAATTGGTGGTGAAATTGAGTTATGTCGATTGATCTGCGTTTGAACAGAAATATTTCGTTAGTATTTTTGTTTTTTGAAAACAAGAAAATGAACGACACGTTTATTTCACAGCTGCAAATGTGCAACATACTCCAATGAATCCACCGGCTACAACGTTAACTGCTTTCTTCACGTTATGTCAAAATGACGCGTTTGCGAAAACGCTGCTGAATTCGGAAGTGCCTACGTATTACACATGGAATGCCAGTAGAAAATCATTTGAACGACGCAAACAAGGAGAGCGAGTCGACGGACAACCTGGCATATTCAGATAAACTACGATAGGCAGACTGTACATCATGCATCCCAATCTAGATGCATGCTTCTTTCTTCGCATGCTGTTGGTAAATGTGCCCGGTCCAACGTCTTTCCAGCCAATGAGATTTGTCAATAGCGTAACACATGCCACTTTCCCAAGTGCATGTCAAGCTCTGAATTTATTGGAGAACGACCAACACTGGGATGTAGGCATTAACGACGCGTCTAACACGTCACATCCAAATCAAATTCGTGCATTGTTTGCAATCATATTGACAGCCTGCTCTCCTCTATCTCCAATAGAGTTATAGGAGAATTCCTAATTAGATTGATTCTGGCAGCATTTCGATCCCAAAATGGCATAACCTTAGCTGTTACATCGTCCGGAATAGCTAAGACATTGCTACCAGGTGGAAGAACTGCTACTTTGGCTTTGAAATTGCCACAGAACATTCAATTCATTGAAACTCTCACGTGCATCATTTCCAAGGCATCCGGCATGGTAAAAGTATTGCAGAAATGTGAACTTATTGTTTGGGATGAATGCACAATGGCTCACAAAAAATCACTCGAGGCTCTTGATCGATCATTGCAAGATTTGCGTGGAAACATCAGACCATTTGGGAACGCATTATTATTGCTTGCAGGAGATTTTCAGGCAAACATTACCTGTAATTCCTCGATCGACACCAGCGGACGAAATAAATGCTCGCCTGAAATACTCCACTCTGTGGCGCCACGTAAAGACGTTAAAATTAACTACAAATGTGCGTGTCCAGCTGCAAAACGATCCATCAGCTGAGATATTCTCACATCAATTTCTGGAAATTGGGAACGGAAACGTGCCAGTTGATCTGACCTGAGTCTGGCCCTAGCTTCGGTGCGGGGCAGACGTGTTGAATCGGCGCTCCAGCAGTTTGGTGTTGTTTGCCCGTTTCGGCCGGTTGGGGGCGGGTGTGTGCCTGCTCGCCTGTGCTGACGTGGCGTTACGATGGGGGTCCCTCTACCCCCAGTCGTCCGGGCTCAGTCTGTGGGACTAGAGTTCTCTGTGCGGGCTGGTTACCCGGAGATTGCCCTGGCTTGTGAACTGCTCTCTGTCCCTGTGTTTGCGATTTATGGGGTCGAGTTGGTAACGGCCCGTAGGGCCATTGTGAAGTTTGCAGAGGAGGCGGCGTATCGCGATTTTCTCCGGCGATACGAGGGGCGGACACTGCCCCTGCCGGATGGTGCGGGCACTGTCACCCTCTCGGATAGAAGTGGTGCACTTACTTACATCAGTGTGCATGGGGCTCCCTTGGAGTTTCCAGAGGCACTGCTACGGCGGTATTTCGGGCGGTTTGGCGCAGTTGTTAGTGTGAGAGTGAACGTGGTGTCTTCTAGTCCTCTTAAGGGTGTGAGGTCTAACATTCGCACCCTGGGCATGAGACTCCGGGCGGATATTCCGTCCTCTGTGCGCCTTCTGGGGTACAACGTTCGGGTGTTTTACGCCCGTCAGCCGCGGACGTGTTATCGTTGTGGTCTTTTGGGCCATCAGGCTGCTGACTGTTCTGCGCCTCCTGTTGCACCAGTGAACCTCTTCAGTGAGGAGGATTTTCCGCCCCTTCCTGTGGGGGATGATTCGGTGGGTATGGACGTCTCTTCGGCTGAGGAGGTGCCCTCTGTAGCAGCTGTTGCTCCGCCTGTTGCCGCATCTCTTCCAGAGGTTGGGTCCTCGCCTAGTGCTCCAGCTGGTGTCCCTGCGCCTCTTCCGCCTGCCGTTTGCTCAGACCCCTCGTCTTCCAGTTCTTCCTCTGCTGTGTCTGTCCCGGTCCCTGCACCCTCGCCGTCTGTCCCGGCTGTGCTGGGAGATGAGGTGGATCCGGAATTCCCTCCTGTGCCTGGCCTGGTGCCCCGTGTGGTTGAGGAGGCTGCCGTGCTGCGGCGTGCGTCGGTTCGCTCGGTTGGTGCTGCGCGGGTCGCTGAGTCTGCCTCCGGGTCTGATGATGTGCGGCCCGAGCCTAAGCGTTCCCGGCGTTCTTCTGTGTGGGCTGATGTTGGCGAATTCGACGAGTGTCGTACTTCCGTTGACGGTGGCGTGGCTCCGGATGTGGTGCACACTACGGTGGTGGCGGAGGTACACTTGCCTGAGGATGCCGGTGCCGGCGTTTCGGCCTCAACCTCTGGTCCGGTGTCCGAGGGTCCTGCTTCAGGTGCGTTGCCTGCGTCGGATGGCTCCGGTTCTTCGTGGGCGGTGGTTCCCCCTGCTGTAGTTGGTGGTGAGCGGGGTGGTCTGGTGGTGATGTTGAGAAAGGATGCTCGCTCTGGATGTTCTGTGGCCCCTTCCTCGTTACCCGTTTCCTCGGCAGCGGTCTTGCCGCCTCTTCCGTTTCCTGCAGTCCCTTCCGTGTCTCCTGCGGTATCCGTGGAAGTGCTATCGTCTCAGCGTCCGACACCTGCTCCGATAGCGAAGGCGTGGCAGGCTCGGCGACCCTCGTCCGCTTCTCTGGTGTCATCTGCTTCCTCGAAGGGCGTGGTTGGCGCTCCCCAGCCTCGTTATGCGACTTGTGTCAGTGACCTTAGGCATTGGCCGATGCCGCCAGATATAGATGTTCCTGAGTTTATGATACCCGCTCGAGCGCGGGGGATCAAAAACCCTACCGACCTTGACGATCTCGTCTGGGAAGCTTACAAGTCGAAATATCCTTGTGAGCTGTTCCCGGAGAAGTACGTTTCTTCCGATGTTCCTCGCAAGTGATTTCTATGTATTTTGTGTTGCCTGATTGTGGGGTGTGTATGTGAGTGGGTGGGGTGGGTATTGTTTCCCGGTTCCTGCGTGCTCCGGTTTGTTTTGTGGGTTTTTTTGTATGGCTCGTGGGGGGGGGGGGGTGTGCGGATCCTATGCGTTTGTGTGTTCGGTTATGGATGTCGTGTGCACTTGTTTGTCATATTGTGTGCCCTTCAGGCTGTTGGCGTGTGCTCTTTGTTATGTTTTGCCTTCCGTTTGTTATGGCGGATCTGTTTTCTTTATTGTTATTGTCCTTATTCTTGTATGTTTCTCGCCTCTCTGTATGTATTTGAGGTGTTAGCAGGCTTGTTTTGTGTGCATTTTGTCCTGGGGTTTTCCCTTATGTTTGTATTACACTGTGTTACTAATTGTGTATTGTTTGTATATGCATTTTTTTTGTGGTCAGCCCTTCTGGCTGGTCTTCTATTGATTTGTTCCTTTGTCCTTGTACATATGTGTGCTTTGTACTTTTGTTCTATGTTATATTTGTTCTGTTTTTCTTGTACATTATACGCATGCTTGCATGTAAAAATAAAAATAAAAAAAAAAAAAAAAGTTGATCTGACCTCTGGACGAATTACATTACCATATAACTTCTACAATTTAGTGACGTCAAAAGAAGAATTGGTTGAACAAGTATTTCCCATTATTCAAACCAATTATAAGAATCACGATTCGCTGAATGAACGAACTATTCTTGTGGCAAAGAACAATGACGTCTACGAACTTAACAACATTGTTCAGTCTAACATTCAAAGCAAGGCAGTCACATACAAGTCCGTCGACACTGTTAAGGAAGCAGATGAAGCTGTTAATTATCAAACGGAATTTTTGAATTCACTTGAACATCCAGGGATTCCATCACACGTACGGCAATCGAAAATCGGCGTGCCAATTATCATGTTGCAAAATATCAACCAGTCAAAACTCTGCAACGCCACGTCCCTTGGAGTAAAAAAATTAATCAGCAACGTCGAAGAAGCAACAATCTTGACAAGACCTTTCAAAGGTGAAGATGTCCTCATTCCTCGCATTCCTATAATTCTATCAGATATGCCATTTCAATTTAAGAAATTGTAATTTCCAATTCGATTGGCGTTTGCAGTCACCATCAACAAAGCTCTGGGCCAATCTTTAGAATTGTGTCGTTTATATCTAGACACGGATTGCTTCTCACATGGACAATTATATGTTGCGTATTCTAGAATCGGCAAACCAGACAATCTCTATACCTCCACAGACAATGAAACAACAACAAAATATTGTATACCCACAAGCATTGTCAAATTAAACATATTACAAACGTGCAATTTCTCTTTTCTTTCTTTTCTTTTTAACCAAACTGAGCCACAGCAACGCGTGGCGGGTACAGCTAGTAATAAATATGAACCCAACTCAATTAATGATTAATCAACCAATTAATCCGTGGGATAACTGGAATCTATCAGTGGATTTTGTAAATGCACCCAAGAAAGATAGTGTACACTCTACATTATTTAAACAGTTAACACTGAAAAGCATCACTGAGAGTACTCAGGTTATTTATAACGATGTGTATCAGTGCTATACCGACGGTTCTGTAGAAATAGGTGGAAGATGGACCGGATGTGCATGTAATATATTTGAACAATCTTCTCTCGTACATACAGCAATGAAATGCGTCAATGACTAGGCAAGTACAACTCAAACTGAAATTGCAGGCATATACTTTACCACTGAATTTTTAAAGGACAAAGGCAGTGGACTTATATACTGTGACTCGCAGAGTGCACTCCTGGCATTGATCACTGTTACGGAAAGGTATCAGGACGTGTTAATTCGTCGCACTAAGTTACAATTAAAATTGTGATATAAAATTACAGTGTATTAAACTATTGCAGAAGGAGCCAGGACAACAACCGTGAGTGCTGTTCGGACCAGCACAGCTCGTCTGGTGGCGGGAAGTCTGGTAGCCAATCAGAGTCGCCAACCGAGACAACAAGGCACTGATAAATTTGGGTACAAACAGTATTCCACTCACTCCAGCGACCGTAACATCAACTCTCGGCTGACGGTCCAAACATATAAGCGTCTGAAGTGCTCCACACTGGAATAAGGGTATATTCCCTCGGCGTACTTGGCGTTTGAGAGCGGCGCCTGATGAACATATAAGCAGTGTGATGGTTCTGCGGTACACCTGAGAGAGATATGTACACTGTTGAAAGAGGTGCCTGAGGGAGATATGTACAGTGTGTTTAGGGAGATACGTGAAATGTGTCTACCTTGCAATAGTACTGAAATATACAGTGATTAAGGAACTTTCATGGGTACCAGTGACGGCGGTACTTTATTAATACTGGTATATTGACTGGTGACGGCGGTGAATTGACACGTACATATATTGTACATACAACTATAAATATGTTAATGAATACAGACGAGGTATTTTGTCTCTTGGTCTTTATTCCCCGAGGATTAGCAGATCTTTATAATGAGGCTCGGCCAGAATTTGTCGCACCAGACGACGGGCCTGGCTGTGAAAAATTACTTTGACAAGATTGAGACGTCGTTGGTTGTCAATGTCACAACGGCGGAAGTGTGTAAGCACGACAATGTAGAAACAAGTGCTTGTATCAAGAAAGACTTGACATCAGCACCCTGAATGTAATGATCTATGATAAATTCACGCTAAGGCTATACAATCCAGGACACGTGCACTGTTGCAGATGTCGGCGCTCGAGTCGCCTTCTGAGGCCCCGAAGATGTAGAGTATGCAGTGAGCTACACAACGCTGACATGTGCAAAGCCATAGAGAACACGATATGGATCTCTCTGCAATCTCTGAAATAGCAGTCGCACACTTCCTATCATCTCGGGTAACTTCAACACTCGATGAATTACTACTTGATACACAAAGAACCGACGCAAATGGAAGATCTATTGAACACCTTTTGGATAAAGTGCCTGAAGTCTGTCTGCTTAACTCGACGGAACCAACTGGTATTGATAAGGGTAAGCTGGACCTCGCGTTTATCTCTGTATTTGGGCTGTCATTAGTCGGTTGACCCGTATTAACTAGTGACCACTGTTCTACAAGGTTATTAATATGGCAGTACCTCCAGCTCCTGCAACCCATCCTCGACTAGAGTCCATTACATTCAGCGGTCAACCCCATAGACGCATACATAAATTTTAACATAATGTTCATTCAAAACAGGAATTTTCTAGAGTATAAATTAATATTATAATAGCATATTGTGTATATATAGGCATAGAATAGGTTAGGTGTTTAGGTTCTGTTGGCGATTATTTGTGTTTATAGTACGTGGGTGAAACATTTATAGCGTTGTGATTCGAACAAAATTCGTCGGTGAAGCATGTTCCACACATGTTCGAACATCGGCAGTTGAGTCGTGTAAACCGCTTTTCATTCATAAACAGGGTCTGGCGGATGCATGGAATCACTTTTGGATTTTTGTTTAGAGGACGGGCTGGCTCCTGAGCCCGGTTGAGATTTTATCAAAGCAGGTTAGACGAAGGTTCAGGAATCTCTCTAAACTTTGCACTAAAACTACACTCCTCTTGACAACACCGACGAAATGGAAAAAAGATTTAATAAATGCAATACACGGATCAAATCACGCTATCCTAAAGAGGAAAACATTTGCCGAACATAAGCATACTCTGCCTTAAGAGTTGATGTTCTTCTAGAGCGCTCTACGGTGACCACCCTTAAATGCCCCAGCACCCTGCGCTTTAGAGCTCCTAAACTGATGGGAGCCTTACTTTCCTCACTAGGTACCACTGCTCACTCCTTGGGAGAATCTGTCAACCTGCAGAACGGTTCCCTAAGAACCCAGCCTTGCACCCCGCAGTGAGTAAAGTAACTCTACCACTCTCTAGTCCCCCCCCCCCCCCGTACTCCGGTATCAGTTGACACGGAAACTCTAGGTTTACCCGAGTAAAGTTACCCGTCCATAAGGTTCTTCTAGGAGTCGCCAACTTGACACATTCTACTATGTGGTAAAGTAATTCTTCTCGCACAGTGGAACATCACCTCGCCCAATAGTCTTCCTCAATAATAGTGGTGGATGTTACTATCCAGGTATATCGAATAGATTGAAAAACTGACTCGTAACGTTATGTATAGATATTAACATGTGATCGTTCATATATCTATATAAATAAAAATGAATGTTCGTTTGTTCAATATCGCTAATCTCTGAAAGTTCTTACCCGATTGCTTTGAAATTTTCACACAATGTTCCATTCGCATCTGGGCAAGATTTTAGACATATTATATAGATGTCACGTCTGTGACGGTAAAAAAAAAATGCTTTTTCTGAAACTGTTTTTTCATGTGAGGGAAATCTTCGAAACTTCTTTACCGATTGCTGTGAAATTTTGACACAACGTAGAATTCGGATAGGCGCGTCTTTTTATATATCTACTATATACATGCCTCGCCTGTAACTGGTAGAAACGTGCCTTTTTTGAAAAACAGTGCCATCTGTTGGAAGAGATCAACACGCGCTGTAATCTCCGAAAGTTCTTCATCGATTGCTTTTTAATTTTTGACACGACGTTGCATTCGATTAGGGGGCGTCCTTTTATATACAGACTAAATAGATGCCACCCCTGTGACAGGTAAAAAAATGAGTTTTTGAAAAACGGCGCCATCTGTTGCACATAATAGCATTATTCACTCTTTACTAAATGTCATGAATACCATTTCAATGTTTCAGACTGCATTGATATATTTTATATTCATACTTCTATTTATTTTTATTGAATTACTTTGTGTGACATTGTGTTGAAATTGAGCTGGGTTGTTTACCATACCGTTCATTTCATGAGCATAGATGCCACACCTGTGTTTTTTTTTTTTTTTTTTTTTTTTTTTTTTTAAGAAACGGTGCCATCTGTTGGGCGTAAGAGCAACTCGGACTATAATAATTTAAAAATCCGTTTCAATGTTTCAGATTGCATTGAAAAATTAAATTTTCCTTTATTTCTATATAGTAACATTTTGACTTGATTATTTTGTGACACTGTTGGACTTGATGTGTTGTTTACCATACCGTTCATTTTTTTTTTTCATAGTTTTGTTTCATTTTTTAACTTTCTTATTTTATAGATGGGAACATCAGACCCTTTGGGAAGGCATCGGACGAGGGGACAGAAGTGAGAGATGGTGGGGAGGACGAGGGGAGTTTGGGATGGAGGGGATGTAGAATAGCGGGGAAGACAAAGGGACAGGGAAGTGGGACATTGTGGAAAGGAAGAGGGGATGGTGGAGTGGGGAATGGTTGGGAGGTCGAGGAGACAGGGGGGGGGGGGGGGGGGATGGTGAAGAGGACTGGGGGCCAGGGAAGGTTGCTGTGGCTCATGCATTGCCGAGCCACAGCAACGCGTGGCTGGGTGCTGCTAGTACGTAATTAGATGCTAGGTTCCTGCCTTTTATTGTACACTGTTATATATAAGTGAAGGAACAGAATATTTTGAGGTATTTTAATAGCATGTTTCGTGTTTGTGGAGATGAGGGAGCACAGGAGTGCCACTAAAGGGAGCCAGATCGTACAGTTGGAGCTTGGACTGGACCGGATGTGAGAGAATTAGGGATACCAACCCGGTCGGGTGTCTGAGAAATGCATGAAGAGTGCCTGATGTTCCTTGACAAAGAGAAGTGATGCAGAGCTCTGGCGTCATACCTTAAATGTGTAGATGCAAGAGTCTTTGCCCAAATAGGATTCTACCTTCTCTGTAATGTTTGGTTATAGTGGAAAGTCGGTTACTGAGGTGAAGCAAGTCACACTCGCCATGTGGAGACCATGCAGCCCGGTGTCGGCTGTCAGTTACTGTAATTCTTGTTTACCAGTATTTCAGTTCGCTTACATTATGTAAGCTGTTATTCATATATGTTACCTGTGAGGATATATTAAGTCAGTCTTGTTTAGCAGTAATGTTACTCTCGGTCTATGTGCGTGTGGCAACAGGCGCAGGATAGACGAGGCCTACCATCCCAGACCAGTGTTGACCCTTGTCTAGATACGATGAAATTGATTAGTACTGATTCATTTACTTTGTAATCCCAGTTTAATGATCAGATTGATATTTCTTAAGTTTCAAAGTAAGAGTTAGGAAGATCTTTTAGTGGTGAGTTATTAGGCCTATTCACATTCTGAACGCATGGCGACCGAGCACCGGCTGCATGTAGGCTATAAGCTTGCAGTTTTGAGTCGGTTGGAACTGAAGCGGCCTGGCGGTAGGATGGACTGGTGACTCTCTGAGCACATGGCTCAAACTAGAGTTTGGTTCCAGTAATAAATAGGATAAAATTAGGTTAATCAATGTGTTTGTACTTGTTGGAGTGTGTACTAACCCTTTAATATTATTTTTTACGGTGTTAGAGGTAGGTGCTGACTTTACCCTCAACACTGAACAAGTCAGGCGCAGCACTTTAGGTGTGATTGTTTGTGGACATTTTGTTTTTGTGGTCAAAATCTGGATATGGTCCTGGCTCCCGGGGGCGCTGGTTCTTCTGTTTTGGAGGGGGTGCAGCGGCCGGGGGCACTGGTTCTTCTGTTTTGGAGGGGGTGCAGCGGCCGGGGGCACTGGTTCTTCTGTTTTGGAGGGGGTGCAGCGGCCGGGGGCACTGGTTCTTCTGTTTTGGAGGGGGTGCAGCGGCCGGGGGCACTGGTTCTTCTCTTTTGGAGGGGGTGCAGCGGCCGGGGGCACTGGTTCTTCTCTTTTGGAGGGGGGTGCAGCGGCTGGGGGCACTGGTTCTTCTCTTTTGGAGTGGGTGCAGCGGCCGGGGGAGGTGCCTGCCGTGCCTGTGTGTATCGAAGACAATAATTCTGATGTCCTCCCTTTGCAGAAGCGCATGCGCTGGTGTTCTGAAACATCATCCAGTTTCCTGGATGATGTCGACAGTGCGGGCTCTGTGTATTCTTCGGACGGTGAGGGTGTGGACTGTGGGGTTGCAGTGATGGTGGCCATACCTGCAGTGGGGCCTGGTGGGAGTGGTGTGGTGCGGCCTGTTTCGAAGCAATCGTGGCAGCCTTGGAGTGTCTCCCCTTTGTGGTGTGCCTCGGGAGGAGGTGGGGGAGTATGGTGCTCTGGCGTCTCCCCCCCCCCCCCCACCCCGCCGTAGGTAACGGGGCTCTGAGGGAGGCTCAGAGTGGCTCCATGTTCCCCCCTCTGTGAATCCTGCTGTTGGATTCCCACAGTGGCGGGGAGGGGGGGGGGAGGGGTTGCCGCTGATGATCGGGACCTCGTCATGATGCTGAGGAAGGATGTTCACCGTGGGGCTTCGGCTCCTGTGCTCGGTGGCGGGGACAATGCTGCACCTGCATTCTCTGCAGTTCCCCCTCCTTCATTGCCCTGGTCTGGGGGGAGCCTTGTCCTGCCTGCCGGGGTCGTGACCCCATGAGGGTCAGGTGTTGGGGCTTTCTCGGGATGCCCGGGTGCTTCCGATCCCATGGTGCTCTTCCACTATCTGGGTGCTGCAGGTGAGGAAATTTGGTTATGGGGTGCCGGATCTGATGCCTCTGCCGAGGGCGTTGCCTGGTGGCAGTGCCCGCCGATTACTTGCTGCTTTGGGAAACGTACTGCTTGCGCTTTCTGGCGTGAGAGTTTCTGGAAAAATATTGGTAGACGTCATGGACACAACATACCGCCCTCCGGAGGGGCAAGTCTTCCCCCTCACTCCACCTGTGTTTTCGTTGCCCCTCTATCTAGCTACTCGCGACCAGCACTTTTGACCCTTATCATTCTCAACATACACGCGCCTCCTAACATCTGGACTGGTGCAGTCGTCGGAAGACATACCCTTCATGCAAACTGCACCTACTATGAAGATAAACTGCAGAAGGCCTATTGGACCATACAAGGCAACTCCTATTTATATCCACCAAATCTCATTCATATATACATGTCTTACCTACTGTGAGACAGTTAAGGGGCCCAGTGTCTGCTTTAGTTATCCCTAACATATAACTTTTTTTTTTTTTTTTTTTTGTGGGGTGTTGCGAGTAGTCTTTATACTCGCTCCATTATCTCATTATCTTAACATAACTAATTAGCACTAATTAGACGCTACAATCCTTTCCCCAATTACAGGTAATACTCGTCTCGTCTTGTTGGAGGGAGCTGAGATGTAGTCACCATATAAGCAAGAGATATGACGAATAGCGGACAGGACAATTTCCAGTCAAGAATGTACCGCTCGGCGTAGGCAGAACAGGCAGCAGACTAGGACAGCATCCCGCTACAACGCTCTCCCACATAGTGCTCCGTGACTCCGGCCACACTCGGCTCTTCTCTGCTCCGTCTGAACGTCTACGACTGCTGTATCCAGGGCTACTAAATATATATGAAACTCGCTAAACAATGTGTCTAATCTACCCAACAACTTAACATAATCGTACGTTACAGGGATGGGGGGGGGGGGGCTATTTTTTTTCTAGTCTTATTTTCATCAAATATTGACCTACCACTTGCACATTTTCCCTCCGTTCGTATTTCTGATGTTTCTCCTCGTGTTGTTCCTTCTTTGCCCCCGTGGAGGGTCCCTCTTCTGCGGTTTTGTACTTCCTTGACCCGTATCACTAAAGCTTTTACCCCTCCTACGGTTCTAAAACGCCTTTTCCTCGAGCACTTTTCTTCTCACTCCCGCTCCGTTTCTGTCTTCACCGATGGGTCTAAGTCAGCGGACGGTGTTGGCTACTCTGTTGTTTTTCCTGATCGCACTTATGTGTCGCTTGCCTCCGGAGACTAGCATCTTTACAGCAGAACTTTATGCTATTCTCTATGCTCTTCGTCTCCTGCTTTCTCGTTGTCAGTCTTCCTTTGTGGTTGTTGTTGACTCTCGTAGTGCCCTCATGACTCTCGGGTCCTTTAATCCGGTTCATCCAGTAGTTGTCGAGATCCAGCATTGGCTGTTTCTCGTTCACAGTAAATTTAAGTCGGTTGAGTTTTGTTGGGTTCCCAGCCATATTGGTGTGTCTTTAAATGAGCGTGCGGATGCTGCCGCTAAGGAAGCTGTCCGCTCTTGTCCCATCTCTCGTAAAGGCATTCCGTATTCCGACTTTTACCCAGTTATCCATTCCTCAGTTCTTACCCGTTGGCAGGCTTCTTGGTTGTCTGTTACTGGTAACAAGCTACGTACTCTTAAATGTTGTGTTTCCTCGTGGCCGTCCTCCTTCCACCGTAACCGGCGGTGGGAAACAGCTCTGGCGAGGTTGCGTATTGGCCATACTCGCTTAACCCATGGTCACTTGATGGAGCGCCGCCCTGCTCCTTATTGTCCTAGTTGCATTGTCCCTCTTACGGTCGTGCATGTCCTTCTTGAATGTCCTGACTTCCAGGACGAGCGTGTCTTGCTTTCCGACCGCCCCTCGCGGTCACCTGTCCCTCGATAGAATTCTTGGTGACTCGGATACTTTTGATATCGTTCGCCTTATGCGTTTTTGTTCTCGTATTGGCATCCTTGGTGATATTTAGCGCCCTCTGATTATTTTGCGTATTTGATGGTGCTACATAGCCTTCCCGGTTTGGTGCCTTCTTTTGATAATTACTTACTTACTTGCACATTTTCCACTAGGAATGGCTAGAAATCTTAATTTTAAACTTAAGAGATATGTGATAAATTTGGAAGTACTGTATTCATTGTCGAAAACTTTAAATGCATTTTTCTCCATGAACAATATTTTAGTTTGAGACCTAGTGAAAAAAAAAAATTCTGCAGGCGATGAGTCACAATAACGTGGCTTAAGTATGATGACCAGACCACACACTAGAATGTGAAGGGACGACGACGCTTCGGTCCGTCGATTTGGACCATTCTAGAGTCGAATGTGAGAATGGTCACATTCGACTTGAGAATGGTCCAGGACGGACCGAAACGTCGTCGTCACTTCACATTCTAGTGTGTGTGGTCTGGTCATCAAATTCAGTTTCTGACAGATTCTCACTTTTTATGTATTATATGCAAAGTTCTAAAGTTTCCTCTGAATCGTTTAGTCATAAAGCCATACCGTTTGAAATTATACATTTTGAATTTAAATTTGGTACATATTTGGATAGCCACATTAAAAAAAAAAGTTAAGAGTAAACTGTACTCTTAAACAATACTTTTCAGAGGAACATGAACGTTATATGCCATTCTGAGACCATAATGAATAAAATAACAATTGGTGACGGTAATATTTTTAACAATTTGAAGTTATGAATATTCTTTTTTTTTAAGTTTTTTTCATGGTTTGATGTTTATTCATTAGGAAAAGTTAGAGCATTTACAATGATCATGCACACAAAAATTTTAGCTTTTTAGGAAGTTTGGGTGCACATGCACCAGGCCCCTTAACACCAACTCGCTCTTCGGGGTACCTTGGCACACATGGGTACTGTAATCACACTTGGACTAATTTTCCCAACAACGTGTGGATGTGCCACATCATTTCCTAGGATCATGTCGACCATTGAAAGCGGTAACTCATTGCATACTGCCTGGGTGCAATAACTTGGGGTTGGATCAGACATGACCCGGGTTGTAAGCAATACTGCTTTTTTTGCACCCCACCTGCAAAAGCTTGTAATAAAACATAATCTACAGTGTATCTTTGCTACATATATGACGGTGGCGGACCACGGATGAAAAATTGAAACGAATTTCCTTAAGTACTTTCGTATTAAATGTCTTCTTTAACAAAAAAAAAAAAAAAAAAAAAAAAAATTTCAATGTATAAACCAACATTTGAGAAAATAACAATGAAATGACCACTTATTTGGGAAGCCCATCCTTGAGTTATTCGTTGAATGAAGAATACGGTTTTTTAGAGAAAGTGATATTAAATGGTAGAAGACTATTCTAGCTGTTAGAGAGAGAGAGAGAAACATTAAAATAGTCCTGTTAAGGAGTACAAATGACAGTTAAAATGATCGTGGAAGGTAGCAGTGTTGTCTTGGATGGATTCATTATTGTATGAAGTTGTTTTAGAGTATTTATTTATTTTATATACATAATTTGGATTGGATAGGGTAAGTGTAGAGACGGCTCTCTCCCTTTATTTGAACAGTTACATTAGGTGAAAAGAAACGGTTATACAAAGAGTTTTATGAGATTAATATTAATATACGAAATACAGTACACCATCAGCACCAGCAACTAGCTGACTCGGAGATAACTCTCTCCTCACTGAGGGACTGGGTGAATCGGATGAGGGAGGGCTAGCGGAGGCGGTGGATGGGTGTGCTGTTTGAATAAGACCCCCTGCGGGGGCGGTATAACACCCCTCACGGCAGAATAAGACCCGCCGCTGCAGCATCGGGGGAATAAATTTGGCAGATGGAATTTAATGCTGATAAATGTAAAGTTTTGAGGCTAGGTAATGATAGTTACAAGATACGAGCTGGATGGTGTTGAGATTGCGAAAGGGATCTGGGAGTTTTGATTAGTAAGAATTTAAAACAAAAGGATCAATGCATGAATGTTCGTAATAAGGCCAATAGGACACTGGGATTTATTAATCGAAGCTTAGTAACAAGACACCTGGTGTGGTTCTTCAGTTATATCTTGCTCTGGTTACCCCGCTTGGCTCGTTGATGCCATGAGGGGGGCTTAGTGGGCGGCTGCCGGAGTGTGATGCCCCTTGGGACAGTCCTCTGTCCTTTTCAAGCCTTGTGCTCCTGCTGCCGTCCTCTCCA
Organism: Procambarus clarkii; assembly: GCF_040958095.1. Taxonomy (NCBI): domain Eukaryota; kingdom Metazoa; phylum Arthropoda; class Malacostraca; order Decapoda; family Cambaridae; genus Procambarus; species Procambarus clarkii. The sequence continues at coordinate 11,009,952 of NC_091152.1, forward strand.
ATTGTGCTGAGCACCTTTTCCTTTTCCTTCTGTTTCGTTTTTCTCTCCCCTCTTCTCCTATCTGCTTGTCGTTTCCTGGCTTGTTTTGGTTCTTTCTTTGGACTTCTTCTATTTTGACGCCCGGGTGCTTGAAGAGGCATACTCTTGCACCCGTAGAACTGTTGTACCCAAAGTCGAAAGCGAGGGGAACCTTTTATTGTCAATCCCCCTTTCGACGCTGAACCCAATCTCGACGGACTGACGGTTCTTAAGGTGGCGTTTGTGGGGCGTATACTCACGACGCACCCCTAGGGAGCCCCAGCATGATCGGCGATAGCTTCCTGTTGGGTGTCCTGCCTCTAATTGTGGCTCCATGGTGGGTATGGGGTCACATTCGTGGATGAATTTTTCTCCGTCTGTCGATAAATGTTTGTTGTACCCTCTCAGGCTCGTGGGGTGGGCGACCAAGCCCCCGAGTCGGCCTGTATTGGAAGACCAGGCTCTGTAGCTCCTGCTGCATTGGGCCCCGACCTTGCTCCTCCTTTGACCGTCTTGACTTGTTCCCCCAGCTCCCCTCCCTCTGGTTTGGGCATGGTGCCCTCCGCTGCTCTGGGACTCACTCTCTCTGTCCTTTGTGTGGGGGTGAAGGTCACTCTAAGTCGGAGTGAACTTCTCCCCAAGCTCGCTGCCTCAACTGCGGTGAGGCCCATCCTACCTTCTCCCGTGCCTGTATCCATTACAAGCTTGAGGCGGCCGTCCTCAACTTGAAGCACCAGGAGCGTTTACCTTTTCCTGAGGTGAGGCGCCAGGTTCACAGGTTCCCACCTTATGCTAACGTCTCTTATGCTCACGTGTTGCGCTCTTCCTCTCCTCGTCCTTCCCTCCTTCCTCAGACTCGCAACAGTTTCCGGGCCTTGGACCTTGATACACCCACTGCCCCCTCCTATGTTCCTTTGAGTTCTGTCCCGAAGGGTTCCCCTTCTTTCTACCCGGTCTGTCGTGTCTCCTGTGTCTTCTTATCTCCCTCCGATTCTCCTTCTCATCCTCTTCCTCCATCTATTGGCTCTCCCCGCCGCCTGTCGGTGCAGGCGGATGTCCATCGCTCTCCTACCAGCCGTCGTGTGTGCTCTCGTTCAGCTTCTCCTGTTGAGACACTGGAATCCGTTGCCCGGTACGTAGTTGCTATGACACCGGTTTCTTTGTCAGAAGCGTAAGCCTGGCTCCTCTCCTTCCTCCTCCCCAGCAGGTAAGAAGGCTTCGCTTTGTTCCTCAGCCCCTACTTCTGGCTCTGTTGCTCCTTCCCCTCCCATTTCAGTGATTGCACCCCCTGTTCCTGCTATGGAGGTCTCTTTGGCCCCTGCATCCCTTTCGGTTGCTGCTCTTGCTGAGGTGCGCTCCCCTCTTTCTACTCCCCCTTTCTACTCCCCCCTCTTCCTGCTGCTGTCCTAGACTACTGCTCTCTGTTGTCTCCTCCTCTTCCTCCTCCTTCTCCGGACCCCGCCCGCCCACCTCTGGTCTGTTCCCCCGCCTCCTTCCCTCCGTCTTTGTTCAGTTTACCCATGCCCCCTAACCCTGACTTTGCTGACCCTGATCCCGACCCTGATATTCTTTAACGTGCTGTGTTGCTCTTTTGCCTTTGTTTCTTCCTTGTTCTCTGTTGTTGTCCTTTCCCTTCTCGTCGATGTCTATTCTTCAATGGAACGTTCGAGGTTATTACGCCAATTTCATCGAACTCCAACTTCTGATTCCGTGGTTTTCGCCTCTTTGTGTCTGTCTCCAGGAGCCGATGCTTGGTGCTCGTCCTGGTCGTTTTTGTGGCTATTCCTTTCTCTCCCCCTCCCCCCAGCCGTTGCTGGGGCTCCTAATTCTTCTGCTCTTTTTGATTCGCGCTGATGTTCCCTTTGTCCCCTTACTTTTTCCTTCGCCTCTCCATTGTTCTGCTGCTCGTATCTTTGTGGGGAAATGGTACACAGTTTGTTCCATTTATCTCCCCCCCCCCTTAGGTCCCGCTTTCTCTTCCTGATTTGAAACACCTCTTGGACTCCTTGCCGGACCCTGTGCTCCTGCTAGGTGACTTCAATTGTCGTCATTATCTTTGGGGTGATGTTCTGACGAATACCCAAGGTCGCCTTCTTGAGCCGTTTATCCTCTCTTCTTCCCTGTCTCTTCTGAATTCTGGTGAGCCCACTCATTTGGACTCTCGGACTCGCACCCTTTCCTGTCTTGATCTTTCTCTCTGCTCTTCTTCTCTTTACTTAGATTTCACGTGGCAGGTTCTTGATGACCACCATGGCAGTGATCATTTCCCCATCCTTGTTTCCTTTTTCTCGTTTCGCCCTTCCCTCTCTTTTCCTAGGTGGCAGTTTGCTAAAGCAGACTGGAACCTATTTACCCTCAGTGCTGCTCTCTCTGACCTCCCTTCTGCCTCTCCCTCGCGCTCTCCTCCTTTTTCATGACACTGTCTTCGACGCTGCCCTCCGCTCTATTTCTCGCTCTTCCTCTCGGGGTCCACGGAAGTGCGTTCCCTGGTGGAATGCGGACTGTGCTCGGGCTGTCCGCTGTAAGCGTGCAGCCTGGAAGAGGCACCGCCGTCGGCAGACGACCGATTCTTTTCTTTTCTTTCGGAAAGCGAGTGCGGTGGCCCGTAGGGCCATCCGTACGGCTAAACGTGAATGTTGGACTTCTTATGTCTCCACAATTACGTCCGAAACTCCCCTACCACAGATCCGGAAGCGTATCCGCAAGATTGCGGGTAAGTTCGTTCCCGATGTTTCCCCGGTCCTTCACCTCCGTGGTACTCTTGTGGCGGACCCGTTGCAGGTCGCTACCGAACTGGGTTCTCACTTTTCTTGTTAGCTCTGGTCTTCATCTTCCCCAATCTTTCCTTCTTCGTAAACCTGTCCTTGAGTCTCGTCCTTTAGATTTCTGCACTCGTCTTCGGCTTCCCTATAATGATCCCTTCTCTCTCTCTGAACTTCGTTCTGCCCTGGCCCTCTGTGGTTCTACTGCGGCGGGCTCCGATGGTATTCATTATGAGATGCTTCGCCATCTCCCTCCGTGCACGTCTCAGTATTTACCGAGTCTGTATAATCAGATCTGGGAGTCGTCGTCAGTCCCTGAGGACTGGCTCGATGCCGTTGTCCTCCCTGTTCGCAAACCGGGGTCTCTGGGTACTTCCCCTAAGGACTTTCGCCCTATTGCCCTCACAAGTTGTGTCTGCAATTTTTTTTTTTTTGAGATATATACAAGAGTTGTTAATTCTTGTACAGCCACTAGTAAGCGTAGCGTTTTGGGCAGTTCCCTGGAATACGATCCCCTGCCGCGAAGAATCGTTTTTTCATCCAAGTACACATTTTACTGTTGCGTTAAACAGAGGCTACAGTTAAGGAATTGCGCCCAGTAAATCCTCCCCGGCCAGGATACGAACCTATGACATAACGCTCGTGGAACGCCAGGCGAGTGTCTTACCACTACACCACGGAGACTGTTAAACGACTGTTAAACTCTTTGAACGTATGGTTAACGTTCGTCTGATGTGATTCCTGGAACACCATCACCTCCTCTTCCCTTTTCAATTTGGTTTCCGCAAGTGCCACAGCACGACATATGTCCTGGTGAACTTGGTCTATATTCGTACTGCTTTTGCTGCGAAGACCTCCGTTGTTGCCGTCCTTTTTGACCTGAAAAAGGCTTACGACACCACTTGGCGATATCATATTCTATCTCAACTTCATTCTTTTGGCCTTCGTGGTCATCTCCCTCTCTTTCTCCGCAGCTTCCTCTCTCGTCGTTCCTTTCGGGTGCGACTTGGTACCGCTCTCACTGCCTCTTTTCAGCAATACGAAGGTGTGCCCCAGGGTAGTGTTCTGAGAACTACTCTTTTTCTGGTTGCCCTCAATGGTCTTCTTTCCTCTCTTCCTTCGGGTGTCTTCTCCGCTCTCTATATCCATGATCTTACCCTTTGCTGTCAGGGTGATGATTCGCCTCTCCTTCAGTGCCGGCTTCAACTTGCATTTCATGCCGTGTCGTCTTGGGCAACCGATCATGGCTTCAAGTTCTCTACTTCTAAGACTTGTGATGACTTTTACTCGGAAACGGGTCGTTCTTCGTCCCTCTTTGTCACTTTATGGTCATCCCCTTGAGTACAAAGATTCCACGGAGCTTTTGGGGTTATTCCTTAACACTCGTTTGTCTTGGTCTCCCCATATCTATTACCTCCGTGTTGAGTGCACTAAGGCCCTTACCCTCCTTCGGGTATTGTCCCATACTTCTTCGGGGGCAGATAGGCGCACTTTCCTTGCTTTACATTCCTCTCTCGTCCTGTCTAAACTCGATTATGGTTGCCCTGCTTACTCGTCTGCTTCTCCTTCTACTCTTCGCCGTCTTGATGCTTTGCACCATACTGGGTTGCGCCTCAGTTCTGGTGCTTCATTCAACTCCCGTCCTTAGCTTGTATGTTGACACTGGCTTCCTGTCTCTCCAGGACCGCCGTGATCGCTGCTGTCTTCGCTATCTTGCGCGGTCCTTACAACATCCTTCCTCTCGCCTCTGTCGTGCTTTAACTTTTACCCCTCCTGCGGTTCCTGTACCTCTTCACCACCTCCCTCTTTCTGTCCGCTTATCTCGCTTACAGGATTCTCTTTCCGTTCGTATTTCTAATGTTTCTCCTCGTGTTGTTCCTTCTTTGCCCCCGTGGACAGTCCCCCTTCCGCGGTTTTGTACATCCTTGACCCGCATCACTAAAGCTTTTACCCCTCCTACGGTTCTGAAACGCCTTTTCCTTGAGCACTTTTCTCCTCACTCCCGCTCCGTTTGTCTTCACCGATGGGTCGCTTACCTCCGGAGACTAGCATCTTTACAGCGGAGCTTTATGCTATTTTCTATGCTCTTCGTCTCCTGCTTTCTCGTTGTCAGTCCTTCCTTTGTAGTTGTTGTTGACTCTCGTAGTGCCCTCATGGCTCTCGGGGTCCTTTAATCCGGTTCATCCAGTAGTTGTCAAGATCCAGCATTAGCTGTTTCTTGTTCACAGTAAATTTAAGTCGGTTGAGTTTTGTTGGGTTCCCAGCCATATTGGTGTGTCTTTAAATGAGCGTGCGGATGCTTCCGCCAAGGAAGCTGTCCGCTCTTGTCCCATCTCTCGTAAAGGCATTCCGTATTCCGACTTTTACCCGGTTATCCATTCCTCAGTCCTTACCCGTTGGCAGGCTTCTTGGTTGTCTGTTACTGGTAACAAGCTCCGTACTCTTAAATGTTGTGTTTTCTCGTGGCCGTCCTCCTCCCACCGTAACCGGCGGTGGGAAATAGCTCTGGCGAGGTTGCGTATTGGCCATACTCGCTTAACCCATGGTCACTTGATGGAGCGCCGCCCTGCTCCTTATTGTCCTAGTTGCATTGTCCCTCTTACGGTCGTGCATTTCCTTCTTGAATGTCCTGACTTCCAGGACGAGCGTGTGTCTTGCTTTCCGACCGCCCCTCGCGGTCACCTGTCCCTCAATAGAATTCTTGGTGACTCGGATACTTTTGATATCGTTCGCCTTATGCGTTTTTGTTCTCGTATTGGCATCCTTGGTGATATTTAGCGCCCTCTGAATATTTTGCGCATTTGATGGTGCTATATAGCCTTCCCGGTTTGGTGCCTTCTTTTGATAATTACTTGCTTATGGAATGAAATATCTAGAGCATCTAGGTCTAGCAGTATTTGCGTCATGGGTGACTTTAATTTCAGTGGAATAAATTTGTCTAACAGAACAGGGAATAATGAAGCAGAAGATTTTCTAGAATTAATTGACAATTGCTTTCTTAGCCAACACATTAAGGAACCAACGCGGGAAAATAATACTTTAGATTTAGTGTTAACTAACAGGGAAACACAAATTAATGACATTGAAAACGGAATGAGCTAGGGAACAGTGATCACAAAGAAATCAGATTTAGCATAGAATGGAATAGACCTGTAGGAGAAAATTCTATTAAAGTGCCAGATTTTCGAAAAGCTGATTTCAATAGCCTAAGATTTTTTTTGCGTCAAATAGATTGGAAAGTCTTGGGCATGAGGGGTGGGCCGGTCTTGGAGCGAGGCATGAACCCAGCGATAGGTGACGTAAACGGGGATTTCGATGTGGATTCAAAATATAACTTATTTAAGAATATTCTAAGCAAAGCACAGGAACGTAGTATACCATACAAATTATATAGATCAAATACTAATGACCCAAAGTGGATAACAAAGGATTTGAAGAACCTTATAGGTAAAAAGAGAGCGTGGTACAAAAGGATTAAGAATGGGGAAGTCAATTTAGAACAGGAATTCGCACAACTGGTTAGAAATACTATAAGAGAGATAAGGAAAGTAAAAAGAAACTATGAAGTTTGCATAGCTGGGCAAGCGAAGACAAATCTTAAAGGTTTTTTTCAGTTATATCGAACTAAGACTAGGGAAAGGAAAGGTCCATTAAAAACTGAGATAGCTCAAATAACAGATAGTGATGAAGAGATGAGTAGTATTTTTAATAAATATTTTTTATCTGTATTTACTAAAGAAGAACTTAACAATATGCCTTCAGCCGAACAAGTCTATGTGGGTGGGGACGAGAACAGGTTGACTAGTTTAGCAGTTACCAGGGAGGATGTAATTAAACAAATAGTAAAACTAAAACCAAACAAATCCCCAGGGCCGGATGAAGTGTTTGCCAGGGTGCTTAAAGAATGCAAAGAGGAGCTTTTCGAGCCACTGTCTACCATATTTAATAAATCAATAGAGTTAGGCAGAGTGCCAGTCATGGAAGGTAGCTAATGTGGTACCAATTTTTAAGAAAGGAGATAGATCGCTTGCGTCAAACTATTGGCCAATTAGCCTAACGTCTATTGTAGGAAAGTTACTTGAATCGATAATTGCAAATACAATTCGTCTTCATCTTGAAATACATAAATTAATAAATGAGTCGCAACATGGTTTTACAAATGGCCGTTCATGTTTAACAAATTTGCTATCTTTTTATCCCAGCATAGTTGAGGCAGTTGATAGTGGTAAGGTTTGCGATGTTGTGTAACTTGACTTTAGCAAAGCTTTTGATGCAGTGCCACATGAAAGATTGATTAAAAAGATAGAGGCTCATGGTATTGGGGGTGCTATATTAAGTTGGATCAGTTCATGTGCTATACCAAAGGAAACAGAGTTAGTATGAATGGGGTTAAGTCAGAGTGGGATAATGTTGTTAGGGGTGTGCCTCAAGGCTCTGTCCTGGGACTTCTGTTGTTTATAATATATATAAATGTGTAGCGAGTAATCCTTATACTCGCTCCATTATCTCATTATCTTAATAGCATAACTAATTAGCACTAATTACAGAAGCTAAAACATAAATCAACAATTTATGTTTTTCAAGATGAAAACGAATGGTATTTGCAATTATCGATTCAAGTAACTTTCCCCACAATAGACGTTAGGCTGATTGGCCGATAGTTTGATGCAAGTGATCTATCTCCTTTCATAAAAATTGGTACCACATTAGCAACCTTCCACGACTGTCGGAAAATCCGACACCATTTTATATCATACAGATAATAGCTGTATTGTATAAACAAGTTACCCATAGAAAACGTAACTTGTAGTGGAATTACCGTCTATAGAAAACGGGATATCATCACCACATACTATTATAAATCACCACCTATTATGCTGGGAATTATTCTTAAATACATTAGTCTTTGGACTTTACCATCATAAAAACATCTTATATAAATTAACTTAATTATCAATATTAAAGTAGAGTAAATGTGACCCTTCTATCACTTTCTGACATTTGGACAATGTAGGCCAGGCGTCAGTGGGGAAGGAGGGAGCCATTGTTGTCACATCCGAGACGCGTGGAGCAAATTCGGCTCCTATCATATCTGGACAATGTCGGCCAGGCGTCAATAGTATGGAGTGTTAGACGCAGCTGTTGTTGATACTAGACCAGAGGCTCACGGGAGCAAATTCGGCTCCTGTTAATTTACTTGGACGTAGTGTTATGGAAACCAGAAGTGTACCATTATCAACACGCTGTCTACAAATCAAGTTAAGTGTTCTTTCCGAAACCCATTATCTATCATTAGTGGCCATTAATGTCATTATATAGGGTGGTCCAGTTAGAGCACGACATAGCCTCAAACTAAAGGTAATTAAGCCAGGTCTTTATTGTTCCATGTATAGTGTTTTCTCTGATATAGCTCGTCATATATAGAACCTGGCTTTACAGCTAGCGCCCTTTTGACAGGTCAAGACGAGGAAGCAAGGCTTTGTACATCAGTTACCTGGGTGATGGAAGCTACCTCAAAGAGGATAATTTGGTGTCTACACCCTAGTTATACCTGGTGGACTAGCCTGCTGTACTATAAGATAAGGAACCTCTTCAATGTATGTAGTTAATTCTGTAGTTTGATTGGCTGCATATATATTAATTTAATAACCCCCCCTAATGTGTAGAGGATCGATTTGTGAGATTAAGAGATTATTGCAGAAATACAGTCCACTTATCATTATACAAATTGCTATCGAAGTATATAAATTAACGTAAATATAAATTCATATAAATTAAATAAATATAAATCTCACAGGTCGGTTCCCACAACGACTCTGGCATTCTGCCTGACTCTAATTATTTATTAAATATGGTAGACAATGGATCGCAAAGCTCCTCTTTGCATTCTTTAAGCACCCTGGCAAACACTTCATCCGGCCTTGGGGATTTGTTTGGTTTGAGTTTTACTATTTGTTTAATTGCATCCTCCCTGGTAACTGCTAAACTAGTCAACCTGTTCTCGTCCCCACCCACATAGACTTGTTCGGCTCAAGGCATATTGTTAAGTTCTTTTTTAGTAAATACAGATAAAAAATATTTATTAAAAATACTACTCATCTCTTCATCACTATCTGTTATTTGAGCTGTCTCAGTTTTTAATGGACCTTTCCTTTCCTTAATCTTTGTCTGGTATAACTGAAAAAAAACATTTAGGATTTGTCTTCGCTTGCTCTGCTATGCGAACTCCATAGTTTCTTTTTGCTTTCCTTATCTCTTTTATAGTATTTCTAACCAGTTGTACGGATTCCTGTTCTAAACTGACTTCTCCATTCTTAATCCTTTTGTACCACGCTCTCTTTTTACCTATAAGGTTCTTCAGATCCTTTGTTATCCACTTTGGATCATTAGTATTCGATCTATTCAATTTATATGGTATACTACATTCCTGGGCTTTGCTTAGAATATTTTTAAATAAGTTATATTTTGAATCCACATCGAAAACCCCTTTTACGTCACCTATCGCTGGGTTCACGTCTGGCTCCAAGACCGGCTCACACCCCATACCCAAGACTTTCCAATCTATTTGACCCAAAAAAATTCTTAGGCTATTGAAATCAGCTTTTCGAAAATCAGGCACTTTAACAGAATTTTATCCTACAGATCTATTCCGTTCAATGCTAAATCTGATTTCTTTATAATCACTGTTCCCTAGCTCACTCCCTATTTCGATGTCCTTAATTTGTGTTTCCCTGTTAGTTAACACTAAATATAAAATATTATTTTCCTGCGTTGGTTCCTTAATGTGTTGCGTAAGAAAGCAATCGTCAATTAATTCTAGAAAATCTTCTGCTTCATTATTCCCTGTTTTGTTCAACCAGTTTATTCCACTAAAATTAAAGTCACCCATGACATAAATACTGTTAGATCTAGATGCTCTCGATATTTCATCCCATAGATGCCATGCTTCCATTCTGTCTAAATTTGGTGGCCTATATAACTCCTATTATAATATTATTTGCTTTTTCGTTTAATTCTATCCAAATAGTTTCTGTATGTGGCTCAGTTTTGATTCCCTCTTTCAGAGTACTTTTCAAATTGTCCCTAACATATATGGCTACTCCCCCTCCTCGTCTAATATATCTATCTATCTGTGTGAAATAGTTTATATCCATTTATTTGATATTCAGCTAGTAGCTCTCTCTTTTCTACATTCATCCACGTTTCGGTGAGACTTTGCATTCTCAACACCATCTAGCTCGTATCTTGTAACTCTATCATCATTACCTAGCCTCAGAACTGTACATTTATCAGCATTAAACTGCCAATCTGCCAATCTTTTGACCATTTCAAAACCCTATTTTGACCATTTCAAAACTTGAAGTGATAGTGAGTTTTCTTCCGTGTTAATTTCCCTACCGATTTCGTATCATCGGCAAATTTGCAAATGTTGCTTCTCAGACCTGAATCTAAATCATTTATATATATTATAAACAACAGAGGTCCCAAGACAGAGCCTTGAGACACTCCACTTACAACATTTTCCCAATCGGACTTAACCCCATTCATACTAACTCTGTTTCCTTTGGTATAGCACATGAACTGATCCAACTTAATATAGCACCCCCAATACCATGAGCCTCTATCTTTTTAATCAATCTTTCATGTGGCACTGCATCAAAAGCTTTGCTAAAGTCAAGGTACACAACATCGCAAACCTTACCACTATCAACTGCCTCAACTATGCTGGGATAAAAAGATAGCAAATTTGTTAAACATGAACGGCCATTTGTAAAACCATGTTGTGACTCGTTTATTAATTAATGTTTTTCAAGTTGAAGACAAATTGAATTTACAATTATCGATTCAAGTAACTTTCCTACAATTGACGTTAGGCTAATTGGCCGATAGTTTGTCGCAAATGAACAAATCTACAAGGGCCGTGATGAGGGTTCGAACTTACGCCGGGGATGATCCCAGACGTTGTCTTAGTCGACTAGGGCCGCGACATGGTCAAAAGAATTGCAACTGGGAATTCCACTGACTTCACACGGATCCTGCAGCCTCTCCGAGACACAAACCAGGGTTTTACACAATTCCCCCCTGCACTCGAGCTCTGCCAACAAGCTGTCCTGCCTCTTCACCCTCACTTCAATACACACTGAAAATACAATAGCGTGATGCACCAAATGAACAAATCCACAAGAACCGTGTTAAGGGTTCGAACTTACGCCCGGGAAGAACCCAGACGCTTCGTTAGTCGGCTAGGCCACGACTTAGTCAAAAGAATTGCAACAGGAAATTCATAAGAACATAAGAACAAAGGTAACTGCAGAAGGCGTGTTGGCCCATACGAGGCAGTTCCTATTTAAAATTCCACTGACTTCACACGGATCCTGCAGCCTCTCTAATTTGTTCATTTGATGCATCATGCCATTGTGACTTCTGTGTGTATTGTGCATTAAGGTTATGAGTGCCGCTAACTTCATAAGGTATAAACTTAAACTATCTTGTGCATTTTCAGAGTTAACATATGCTGCTAAAATGCCAACTCGTAGTGGATAAGATGAGTGTAAGCACTTCTTATTCAAACAAAATTGAACCTTCCCTGAAGGGTGGAATGTACCTTTTAATGAAATTCCACTCTCTCTGCTCCCTGTCATACAAGTACCATAAGGGAGTAATTACTCTCCACACCATGGAGAGTAATAATAGCCGTCTGTTACTTGTGGAAGCAACGCTTGAAGTCATTGACTCCTCTGTAAACAACCCAAGGTCACATGAATGTAAATTGGCCGCATAACTCAACTGTCAGTGGGACGTACTACAGCAGGCTGAGTGGTCAATTACTGTTAGACTAAACAGCTGGTTTAATTCTCATACACAAGTCAGAGCTTGCTGCTGCACTTAGCTATGCCGTAGCTAACCACAACAGGACAGTATCATTTTATGTGATTTAATGCGTTAGGGCATTATTTGTGTAAAATGAGTTACAAAATACGCTACTTGATTCATATGCAAGAGTATATTGACCTTGACCTTATTTCATTCACCTCACTTTTATTCTTGTGCAATTGGTGTTCTCAGGTGGATTTATAATTTTGAAAGTTTTTAATGATGAACAGTAAACACGTGTATGATGTTCTGCTCCCACATATAGTTCTTAGAGTAGAGGAGGCATATCCACTTTTTAACTGGCGAGTAATATGGGCGAATCTTCATCTTAAATTTATTGGTCCAAAACAACGTGAACAGTATTTCACGTTGAAATACTTAGAATGATACTATGTTAGAACTTAGTATCTGCTCTGCTAAGTTCTAAGTTAGAACTTAGTGTCGCTATATTCATGAGACCCTCCCTACAAATGATAGGTTGTTGATGTTGGGAATCAAAGACAACAAGAGGTGTGACCAATGTACTGAAATTGAGAATAATATGCATATAATTTATTTATGTAAGCAGAAAGCTGTTCTTTTAAACAGCTGGGCATCCTTCCCTGGCCTTACTGGGAAGCCTGACGCCAGCCAGCAGAGTGAGGTGTTGGAACTTCCAGCTCGCATGAGTAAAATGGAAATTAACATCGACAAGCTCCAAGAAACACTCGCGAAAATTCAAAATGGTCTCAACTTCATTTTTATCCAACTACTTAGGTTGATGAACAACCTGAAACAATGTTCAAGCGATCCTCTCGCCGGCCGGAGGTGTGAAGTGAACGTTCATTTCACCGTCTAGTGAAATGCCTTCCAGTAATGTAAATGTTGACGCATTTCAAGCAAATATTAACTCATCTGGTGCTGAAAGTAGCGTTGTGGTTAAAGTAACAAATGAAAACCCGTGTGTCTTAACTGTAATTGACAAATGCACTCAAGAACTCATTCCAAACATTACCTCTTGTACCTCCATGAATCGTGATGAATGTGCAATGCTTATACATGCTAGGAAAGATGGAGGCAACCAACTGACCATTACACAGACGAGAGACCTCTAATTTCATATTAATGACCCTGAAAAATTGTCACTTGTAAGCAATAGTGTGAGTTAAAACCTGTCCTCTTAAAAATAACGTCGCTTTTGGCCGTATGGCCGAAAGTGGACGTAATTTAAAAATGAAAATAAATTTGGGATGTTTATTTTAACAACAGTAAGTTAAGGGTCCCCTGATAGGTTAGGCGGTCAGGAAATTCTCATAAAGTTTCAAAACGTTAATTGAAAGTTTCCTCTTCTAACCTTACCGTATACAGGACGATTCAAAAAGAAAATGGGACAGTACGTCACTTTTGTGAGTGGATTTAATTTCCAATTACGTCCAAGTTTGGCCATAGTGCGCATACGAGCCAAAAGTGACGTTATTTTTGAGAGGACGGGTTGCCTTGTGAACCTTGTAAACACTTGAACAAATCCACAAGGGCCGTGACGAGGATTCGAACCTGCGTCCGAGAGCATCCCAGACACTGCCTTAATCGACTGAGCTACGACAGGGTTAAAAAGAGTTGAAACCGAAGTTCTACTAAACTTACTGGATCCCGTAGCCTCTCCGAGGCACAAACCAGGATTTTACGCAACTCCCCACATTTTACACAACTTGTAATCACTTCTCTTCGTCAAGTTTATGAACAATATTACCCACAACAAAATCACTTTTAAATTTCTCACGTGTAATGTGAGAAGCGTGTGTAGGAGGCTGTTTGATCTAATGATGTACGCTGGTGCCAACAACATTGATGTACTGTGCCTGCAGGAACCATACACTGCAAATACAAAAAACAAAACACCACCCCAAACTCTCAGGTTATGTAGCTTTCTCAAATGTTGGATCACATGATGTCGGTATCTTAACATATGTTAAAAGTAACCTAGTATGTAAACAGGTTAAAACCCACAAAAGTGACGACTCATATTATCAGCAGTTTCAGACTGCTACAGCAACCGGCTCTATTAACTTAGTTAATGTTTATGTAAGGTGTGATCAAATGGTAGAAGCTTTTCTTCCAAAAGTTACCAGCAGCTCTCAAACTATTGTTATGGGTGATTTTAATGCTAGACCCCACTAGCTTGGGTGACACCAAAACAAATTGAAATTAACAGGTTTTTGTTAATATCTTAGAGACAATAACATGTCAGTATTCAACTTTAACTCATTTAACGACACACACCTCAGGGGTGGCAGACTTGATTTATGTCATTGGTCACGGTCTCATCGACTCATCGATAATGCTGTCAAAGGATCAATTGTTCACGAATTAGTTAGTGATCAGTTTGCTATCCTTAGTTCATACACCATAAATAATGTCAAACCCCAAAATTTTGAAAGAAAACTAATCAATATCCCTGAAAATTTACACATGCACTTCAAATACTGCATTTCTGAATGGACTAACTCTTACTGCTTTACTACCGTCAATGCATTATATTAAAACCTGGTCACTGAAGTTACCGCTTTTTATGACAATATTGTAAAATCCACAAGACCCAAAACAGGAGGAAGGGACAAAGGCGATTCACTGACTCACGCCTTAAGCCCCTGCATGACAGAGTTCTCATCTCACATAGAACAGCTGACACCCTTAACATATTTCTTAAGGCCAGCCGAGAGTTTATGTAGCTAAAGGAACAAGTGAATAACCATCACTTGGAAAGTTTTTGCAAGGCATTAATCATGCAACATCCTCATCCCAAATGTGGATTAAAATTCAAGATTTCTCATGCTAGCAGTCGTCAACTTCATCACTATTCACTGGTAGACTATGCTGACATGCTACTTCAACAATATGCAAGCACTGCCAGTATAAGCAGCATTCCCCTGAATGTACAACACCATCTAGCTAGTACCAAAATAAATCGTACCTTCAATATTGAAATTGCCTGTAGTGAAATAGGGCCTGATGATAACTATGGCCTAACCCCCCTTTGAAATAAAAAATGCACTCAAGAAAGGTAAGGCTACCTCTCCTGGAGAGGATGGCATCACATACAACACCATGGGAGTACTTGTTGAGCTGCCAAATAGCCCTTTGCTAGAATTGTTTAATCAAAGTCTGAGGCAGGGTGTTTTACCTGACCGCTGGACACAGGGACTCATAATACCCATACCCAAGCCTAATACAAAAAAATTCAGACCCATCTCTCTGACATCGTACGTGTGTAAAGTTCTTGAGAGGATTATACTCGACAGACTCATGTTTCAAATTAGGCCCCACGTTGCTCCTAGCTCCTAACCTGTATAATTTCCCTCCTGGAAGAAGCACACAAACTTACTTTGCTGAATATTTTATTAAAGTGGGACCAAGCTCTCAGGCGGCATTTATTAACCTCTTAACTGCTTTTGATACAGCAAACAGAAAAATAATCTTTGATCAACTAACCACTTTTGGAGTTACAGAAAGACTGCTGACATGGCTCAGGGGTTACCCGAGTATCAGAACCGCCTCAGTCCTTTTCAAGGGGGTCAAAAGTAAACATTGTGCACCGTTTGAGTTGGGTGCACTTCAGGATGGAGTGCTTAGCCCAACACTGTTCAATGTTCTGATGCATAAATTAACAATTGATATTCCCACACTACCTGACGAAGCCGTCATCTGTTATACCGATGACATGCATTGTTGCAAATACCCAAACTAAACTGCAAGCTCTACTTGATTCACTCGCTGCTAAATGCATTGAATGTGGTCTTGTTCTCTTTACAACTAAATCCAGAGTTCTCCATCCCCAAAAGAAAACTCATGTCCCTCTAACTTTCAAGGTCAACAACCTGAACAATGAAACGTGTGGGCAGCACAAATACCTTGGGGTTGGTATCAACAGTGACATTGTAAACAATCGATACCGTAGGTTAAAAGGACATAAACCACTGAAAAAACTTACTGGTAAGACTATTGGTATCAATATTAAATATGCTAGATTATTCTGTATGATGTTTGTTAGATCTATAGTCGATTATCATGCATTGCACCTAATTAACTTCCCCGCCTCTGTGTTGGACAAACTTAATTAATATAGTACAGAATAAAGCCATGAGGATAATTTTTGGTGCCCCAAGATACACAAGAATCATCAACGTGAGGGAAGAAGTGAAGCTTCCAACCATACTAGAGAGAATCATGGAAGTCAATACGACCTTTTGCCATGTCATGTCATGAGAGATCCTACATCTCCTGCATTGCTCAGAGACTAATTATTCAGTGTTGTTAACACCTTATTAACTGATGCTAACATACCAACTCACTCCTTTTATGATAAATGGCTGAGTAAAAATGCCTATACTCTCATCAAACTCAACATTCCTTTTAAGTGCAATCTACCTGTCTCTGATATTCCCTTTTATTTGTACCCAACCATTCAAATATCATACAGACTTTTACGAATCAATAATACTTGATTCTGACATTTATCATGAAAAGCATTAATGTTACTAATTTCATTCCTCAGTTATGTGGTAGTGGACATTACGTCCTTTTGTTTTCTTGAGTATTGATTGTGTTAACTGAAGCAAGCGGTCGTGTGCTTGTATGGTATATTTTTAAGGTGATGTTACAAGTTTATTCATGTGGGTGGGGACAGTGGCGTCGCGTGGGAGGGATTGCCTATTTACGGATGCCTCTATTGATGCTCACTTTGTACCATCTAAGCGTCAGGATTAAATCCTTGTAATTATTCCTTATTATTGTATGTACAATTTTTTAAATTACACATTATTAGATATAACTGTATATTCTTTTGTTACTAATTATGTGTATACGTATTTCTCTCAGCTAGCAGAGTACCTGAGAGTATTCTTGTGGGTCTTAGTTGGTAATGTGTAGACACCACAGTTAGGAAGGCGTCTAGGTAAGAAAGTAGCGTGGGTGAAGCTGTCTAGGTCGGAACTGTTTTCTGAGATAAGTCATTTGGTGCCTGTTTATCATTTAGTTACATAGCCAATTGACAATTGACATTGGCAAGGCCACAGTTACCAATTACGTCTGCATGGCACATGAACCTTACTCATATGCATAGGGGTTATAACACACCCGTCATCAAGAAAGGTAATGCGAATCGTGCTCTTCTCAATGCTGTCACACTTGAAACAATTACCTCCTCTATCGAATATGTAAGATCTCACGAGCACTGTGTCTGCACCGACGGCACAGTCCAATCTTCTACTGGACGGACTGCAGCAGCATGTAGGTTTTATATAAATAATATTTGCACACAGACTATCAGTGTCAGGTTAAACAATGGGCTGACCTCTACACAAACAAAGTTAGCGGCACAACAACTAGCTACCAGGACATTAAAAACACATGAGGAGAATAATATTTGGTGATTCAAAGTCTGTTCTTCAAGCAATTGAAAACTTCTGGAAGATCGACAGCAAGAACCTCATACTAGCAATTATAAATGACCTAATTGCTGCACAGAGTAAAGGGTTTCGAATCTCATTTGTATGGATACCATCACACATAAATATAACCCATCATAATGACACAGACATTGCAGCAAAATTAGCGTGTAACAGAGATGAAGTTGAATTAGACATAGGTATCCCCATCTCTGCTGTCAAAACTATATTGTACCACATACTTAGATCTGATAGGAGTGAAATTACTGACTGCCAACGACCTGAAAGCACCAGTATAAAAAAGCTATGATTTGTTCAAGTATGAAACCTATGTTTATGGGCAGTACAAAACGTTCACCAGACTGTGCGACACAACTATGGGCTCACCATAGCCCGTGCTGCCTGGAGCTTTTTGTTCTGGGTAGCAAATCTTAAACAACAACAACAGTGGTTGCCAGGATCAGGTTGGGTTACCGTTACCTGTGGCAGGTGGCTAAAGGTGACGGATCTCCCAATCCTGAGCACTCCAGTTGCAAACTCTGTGAGCAGGAACTGGGAATGATCCTCCACACTACATCACCGAATGCCCAGTTATCAGACCATTCAGACCCATTGGCATGAGGTACCTGGAGTACCTCCAATTACTTTATTCACTCTCGTGTTCTTGAGGATATCCTCATATTGCACCCAAAATTAGCCAGTGCAGGCTATTGAACATATGGCCCTGTATTGTTAACCATCCTGCGAGATGGGGACTTTCAGTACCACTGCTATCTTATTCACTCTTGTGGTTCATGATATCCTCATAATGCACCCAGAGTCTGCCAGTGCAGACTACGTATCACATGCCTTTGTATGACTAACTATCCTGTGTGATGGGGATTTTTTTAGCATCACGTAGTCAGTGTTTTGATACGCTGTACTCTCCTTCATATAGTCTAGGGTAGCTTCACAAATTCAGATGTACCTAAATGTGTTAATAAAAAAAGTAAACTGGATTACTGGCACTCTTAAAACTTTATGTCGACCAAGCATTAGAGTGGTTTTAATGAGAGTTTGTAATGTTTCATATTGACATAAAATGTAAAAAAAAAATACAATAATTACGCTACTTTCTGATTAAATTTTTTGTGTGGATAGGCAGCCAGGAAGGTTACTCAGTAGACAGAATACTGACGTTCTTGCCAGGCAGGACCAATTATAACATTTGGGGTTTACGCCTAATGCTCAGCGATATGGATAATTGGTTTATTAAGAATTATATAAACTATATATAAATGTAGTATTTTTCTTTGCAATTTTATGTAAATATAATCTTTATATTGTATATTATTTAATAAAGAAACAAAAATCTGAAAGAATTTGGAAAAAAAATATTAGTTACGAAGACCGAGGGAGGCCTATTGACCAATAAGACGCAGCGCCAATTTAACCAAACTCATTCTGGTATATACTTAAACAATCCAGCGATCCCACGCCTATTATGTTACCCACAAATTGCTTCCATATTCAACAATCATACTTTCAAACCAACATTTACCCAGGTATTTTCCTAATGTAAACTTACCATATTTGTAATCAATGTTTCGTTTTATATTTTGTGTTGATATATTACATCAAATTGACATTCAGTTTGTTATACCCTTACTACTCGTCATTCTTGATAATGGAAAGTGAACAGTCCTAATCTCCCTTCGTAACCAAGGTTTCTAATTCTTGGGATTAATATTGTAATTCTTCTTTTAACGTGTTCAAGTGAATTATGTTAATTCTAGCAAGGGGTTGAAAACTGAACTGTGTAATATTAATGAAGCCTAACAAGCGCGAAATTGCTCTAAGGAATAACTAAAGGGCTTGTTTGATGTTGAGCTTAAAGCCTATCCACCTTTGGAATGCAATTAAGGCTATACAAGTGCTTAATGACCAACCAGCAAGTATACTCTAGTCTAGAACTAGTTTACTAATGTAAACTCTGAGTGTGTATATGCTGTGAAGCGGAATAAGCATCTCGGTGCAGA
The DNA here is from genome assembly GCF_040958095.1 of Procambarus clarkii. Taxonomy (NCBI): domain Eukaryota; kingdom Metazoa; phylum Arthropoda; class Malacostraca; order Decapoda; family Cambaridae; genus Procambarus; species Procambarus clarkii. The sequence continues at coordinate 11,029,047 of NC_091152.1, forward strand.
TATTCCTGTTGGCCATTAGATATTGGTTTGACTTGGTACTGAATTTAAGGCCTATGAAACGAATTAAATTAAGGCCACCACAATAACTTACTGACCAATCAGGAAGTATACCATAGCCTTGAACATACGGCGAGAAGTGGGGTTAACGTCTCGATTTATATCCCTTGTTACGGCCCTCTCGGGTCGCAACTGGGTTCTTACTCTGATGTTGTTAGAGGAAGGGTATCCGGCCCCAAGCCAGTAGTGGCTTTCAAGGGATGTGATCCGTAACGCAAGTAAATTAAAAGGGGGAAGGGAAAGAAAGGCAAAAACTTAAGATTATAATTAATACCTTCACCAATAAATATATATAAGAAGATTACATGGGGGGGGGGGGTATAAACACTGCACAGGGGTATTATCTACACTGTCGTCTTCTTCTGAAGACTCTGGATCTTCTTGGTGCCAAGTTCTCGGTGCTCTCGTGGCCTCACGACGAATCCTTCGAAAAGCCGAGTCTACCCCGGCCACAGGCCAGCTAAAACACAGTTCCACTGGGGGCACCGCCATGGAGGCCGTCAACCACAAGTCCAGCAGACAGCTGGCAGGTTCCAGATCAGCAACGCTGGTCAGGCCACTCCACGAGCGATACTAGGGTAGCGCCCTAGTCAGGAGCCTCGTGTGATACCACAGATCACTCTCCTGTCCACAATACCCCAGTGGTTAAGCGTCTCCACCAGTCAGTCCCGGGTATGACAATCCTCAACTGCCGCTTCACAGGCAGGGTAACACCACAGTGTTCATCCGAGAGGCGACTCACAGCTGCTGCAGCAAAACACTTGGTGTCGAGACGGCTGCCTTGGGTAGACTGACTCAACTTCCATTACAGCAGTCCCAGGTCGACTCTGTAATCAGACACGTCATCAGTAACAGGGACACACAAAAGCACCTCACTTACAGGCTCAGACCCAAACGCCAACCTATCCACTCCATAGATGGCGTTGTCGTCTGAGCACCACCTCACCAGAGGTCAGCAGCGGCTGTGTTGTGAGCTGAACAGGACTGGAAACTGGCCCTTGTGGCCAGTACACCTCGTCCTCACCAGGTGTCGTCGTCCATTTGGAGGGGGTTTCAGGAGCTGACCCACAGATGGCGCGGTCGTCACTGCTCCGTGCTCGGACGCTGGATTCGGGTCCGTAACAATCCCTTGTTAGTAATGGGTATTTGGTATCAGACTAATCAACTTCTGGGGAATAATTACGGGCACACAAGTGCTTACTAACCAAATGGCACTTTATAGGACAAAAATAAACTGTCTATATACACGAAAAATGGGGTATATCTCTTGGTGTTAGACGCCTTCTTGCTAACACCTCTAGATATTAATCCCAATACCCTATTTGCCTTATTCCATACATTTATTTACTGATTTCTAGGATCAAAATCCTTAATAATCATGACTGATCTTTTTCGCAATATCAGCATTTTCTAGCTAATATCTGATAATTCTTTTCACCATTCAATAGGCTTGGAACCCTACATTCAACAGTATTAAGCTGCATTTTCCAATATTTTGTTAATTTTAAAAGCCAATCTAATTTTTTCTTGCGAATATGTTATTTTTCTCATTTATTTCAAACCCTATTTTTTTATCATATTCAAAGCTCTTTAATCCTCTGTTAATTTTGTTTAAAAGATATGGTAAGCAACAAAGGTCATAAGACAGAGGCGTAGGGTATCCCACTCGCGGGTCATTTCTCACGATTGCTGAATAATGAGTAATTACTCCTACTGATACATGGGACTTGGGCCAACCTGCTAGGACAATGTCAGAGGGCACAGAGAAGCACCTTCTTTACTCAACTCCCGCTTCTCCATGACCGCAGGGGGGTCAAGTGCTGACCATGCACAAGACAATAGTTGTGGCATTCTTAGGCTGACTGTCGCCTCAATCTCCTCAGCACAACTGTTGTCCTCTGGGAACTTTGAGACTCAAGCTGTATGTACCCAGGACGTTCTATTAGGGTGAGGGTGTAGCTTTGATATCTAGTTACATATTTGAATCGGGGAAAAATCTCGTGGGATGATACAGGATGCTACTCAACAATAATTGCCTAACACCGCGGTATTTACTGCTAGGTGTATATAGGTATCAGGTGAAAGGAAACAGTGGCCGTGCGCTTCTGTCTCACCGCAGGAATCGAACCCGGAACCTTTCAGTGTGATTCCAACCCGCCCTCTCAACTAATATTTCGCGTTCTTTACGTTATCGTAACCTACCTTGCGGTGGTTCTGGGGGGGGGTCAAGGACCCCGCGGCCCGGTTTCTGCCCTGGCCTCTTGGTTGTTGGTCTGCTCGACCAGGCTGTTAGACGCGGCTACTCGCAGCCTGACGTATGAATCACAGCCTGGTTGATCAGGTATCGTTTGGAGGTGTTTATCAAGTTCTCTCTCTTGAACAATGTGAGGGACAGAGCCATCTTACCGCATAGTCCCGATGGGTACTTGTCCGGGGGCCTCACGAGCATAGGACGTGTTCATTATAGAAGCAAAATGTTTAAATATTTAAGTCTTGTTGCAAGCACACATATTTTTTTTTTTTTTTTTTTTTTTTTTTTTTTTTTTTTTTTTTTTTTTTTTTTTTGAGATATATACAAGAGTTGTTACATGGTTGTAGAGCCACTAGTACGCGTAGCGTTTCGGGCAAGTCCTTAATCCTATGGTCCCTGGAATACGATCCCCTGCCGCGAAGAATCGTTTTTTCATCCAAGTACACATTTTACTGTTGCGTTAAACAGAGGCTACAGTTAAGGAATTGCGCCCAGTAAATCCTCCCCGGCCAGGATACGAACCCATGACATAGCGCTCGCGGAACGCCAGGCGAGTGTCTTACCACTACACCACGGAGACTAATCTTTATATATAATATAACCCTACATCCTGGTGTGGGACTAAATACTAAATATTTAAGATATATATTTCCAGGTGAATAACCCTTACAGCAGAAATGAAACGTAATGTTTTGAGTGGAGCAGAGAGGAGGAAGAGAGCTGCAGAGGAGAGGGAGAAAATAGGAAAACTTCCCAAATTAACATCGTGGCTCAACACAGGTGCAAAAAACTTGTACCATTCCTTCACATATAGCTTCCACATCAGCATCCACTCCTACAAAGTCAGCCACGTACTGTTCCTTCTGATATAGCATCCACATCGGCATCCATTCCTGCTACCAATCATCCTGTTTCATCAGACATACCATCATTGTCTGTTGCTGCTGCTGGTGACATTTTACAAGAGAAAATGCCCAAATTTGTAAGATTAAAGGAGTTTGCAATCCAAGAGACAGATCCGGAGCTATGGAACATTAATGATACTAACACAAAATTTTACTGGATTCGAAGCGGGACCCAAATCATGTCAGAATCATGAGAGTAACCATTCAAACCACTGTGTATAAAACAGTTGGAGTAGAGAATATGAAGGCGAGGTATTCATCAAACAATGTGTTCGAACGTGAACTGGGGAATGGCGAGTATGTAAAACGTGAATAGCTACACCATTCACTATCCCAGGGGCGTTTGTACTGCTTTGTATGTCGCCTATTTTCCAAGAAGGAATCTCCGTTTGCTACATCGGGGTTCAATGACAGGAAGCACGGCAATGTTGGCGATGAGTCACAATAACGTGGCTGAAGTATGCCGAAACGTCGTCGTCCCTTCAACTTCTAGTGTGTGGTCTGGTCAACACAGCAATGTTATTGTAGAACATGAAAATGGAGAACATCATGGAAAGTGCATGACAGCATATCTAATAAGGCATAAAGAGACTGGAAGTGTAGATTCTTTATTACTTGAGCAACATCGCTCAGAGCTCAGAGCTCAGAGCTCAGAGCTCAGAGCTCAGAGCAGAATCCGTCATATTTATCTGCAAATATTTGTGAGGAATTTATTGAATTAATGGGACAACAGGTTCTTAGTACTATTCTTGAAGAAGTAAAAAGAGTCAAAGTATTATTCAATAAGTGTAGATTCCTCTCCAGACATCTCACACACAGATTAACTGGCATTTACTGTCCGATACCTTAAAGGCTGTGAGCCCCTGGAACGTGTCTTGATATTCATCCCCATCTTTTCTCATGGAGCAAAAGATGTAACAGACACTGTTGTGGATTTTCTTAATGAGAACAAAATTCCACTATCAAACTGCCGTGGTCAGTCATACAATATTGCCTCAAATATGTCAAGACCATACACTGGATTGCAAGCACCGATTCATCAACTCAATGAGTTTGCCATCATGTCTCCTGTGCTGGACACAGCCTAATCTTGGTGGAAGTAAAAGCAGCATATTATTGTCTACAGACTGTCAAATTCTTTGACTTTGTTCAGCGTCTGTATTTATTTTTTGCTGGTTCTACTCATTGCTGTAATGTTGACATCATCCATAGGAAAAGATTTTGTGGTCAAGCGTCTGTCTGACACACGATGGTCTGCACATTTTGATGTTGTTCATGCTCTGTATGAGGGTTTCGAGAACATAAAACATGCACTGGATTCTCTATCAGCTGACAATGAACAGCAAGTGAATACAAGGCGAGAGGCAGAAGTATTGAGCAAAAAAGTGGAAAAACCTGGAAACAATCTTTCTCACAATTCTTTGGAATGACATGCCAGAAAGAATGAACAAAGCAAACAAGGTCCTGCAATCAAACGATGTGAACATCCTTGTTGCCACGAATCTTCTTGAGTCAATGAAAACCTATTTTCAGGAAACAAGAGACAAATTTAGTGAATATGAATTCAAAGCCAGAAGTATGTGTCCAAATACAGATTACAGTGATGGAAAATAACAGGAACGAAAACGAAGTGTGTGTCTTAGTAGATATGATGACGGGTCAGCAGAAGAGGTACTTCTCATTAAAACCGAAAAACTCAAGGTGGAAACTTTTCTCCCTATTCTGTACACTCTAAATCTTTGAACTGACAAAACGTGCAGAGGCTGTTTCACAGATTGGAAATCGGTTTTCTTTCTTCAGAGAATTGAAAAACCATTGCTTCTGATGCACTAAAGAAAAAGTGTGAACACCTGGCTAATATGTATCACAAAGACCTGAGTTATGATAACCTTTTAAATGAATGTGAGAGCATGTCAAGCACTGCTTGGCTCTTGATGAAAATTGCGAGACTCTCCCTGCACTGTACAGAAAAATAATTTCGGACAATTTTAAATTTGGATTCCCGAATGTTGAAATTGCTCTAAAAGTGTTCATGTGCATGATGGTGACCAACTGTACAGGAAAACGTTCTTTTCAAGACTGAAACTAATACAAAAATCTGCTTCGTAGCTCAATTGGGCAGTATCTTTTGAACCGACTATCACTCATGTGCATGGAAAATGACATCCTAAAGACCATTGACTTCTAGTCTGTTTATCATGTTGATTAGTTGCTGCTCTACAGCATCTTTTAACATCACCTCTTTTAACATGATGTTTTAACATCAGTTTTGTTGAAGTGCCAATAAAATAAGTATGTTAAATATTATCGACCATTTACTTGTTATTACTGTGAGCTGTTGTCGTAGGGGCCCCAGCACACTGGTGTTTCCAGGGGGCCCATAGTTAAGACGGCCCTGGTGAGGGGTCGGACAGTTATACCTCTTATGTGTAGTGGAAGTGTGTTGGTCCAACCTCTCCTCTTACAAAGAACATCGCATTTCGACCGTATGCGTTACATAAAACCAGAAATAGTCGTACTAGAAAATGGAAGCAGCTCCCGAAAGTGACGTACTGTCCCGTTTTCTTTTTTTGGGTCCTCTGTTAGGTTAGGCGAGGACACTTTAAATTTACCGCTTAATTGACGTTGGGAAACCTGAGAAGGATAGGCTGGTTGAACAGTCTCGGGTCTCAGATATTGATGGAGTTCAGAGTACCTGTTGCACCTCTGCTTTTCAACGGGGGTATTCTGCACATACTGTCATACCTTCTGGTCTCATATGATGTATTTCTGTGAGGAGATACGTTACAAATGAAACCTATTAAGAAAAGTAACAGTTTTCTATGCATTGAGATTGATAGGTTAGTTATTTGGGTTCGAACGTTTCTGGTTAGGTTAATAAATAGTATTTTTTTACGGTAGCAAATCAAGTGCTTCAACTGTGATTCAACTTTGCTGTTGTTGTTGTTGTTTTATAATCAGCTATTTGGAGCAATACGTTCCAAGTAGCTACCTGGTATAGCTATTTGTAACTTATTGTGTAGTGTATAATTACTTGGTGTTGTTCCAAATAGCCCGTGCTACTTGGTACAATAAGTAGCAAGTAGCACGTGTTATAGTGAGCCCGTATTGGACTTCAAAACTCCGTAAATATTGATCTTTGACATCCTAAAGAATGAGATATCGATATCTATGCTATACACATGTATGTTATCTTTCCAGTGGAACTTGAATGTACATATATTTATATATGCATAATAGTTTGTCATTATTTACGAACATTTGTGCCAGGAGTGATCCCAAGTTCCCACAATTCGCTTTAGTGCACAAAACAGCATTTTCATCAGTCAAGTATTAATTTCCATACTGATGGAATAATCCTATCTTGCAGTTGCTGACTAAGTAAAATAGAGATAGTTTGACACTCAACGTACCCTCAGAAAACATTTCAGAGAATGGTCCCAAACTTGCAAATTTAAATTTCTCTGTCTGTCTGTCTGTCTGTCTCTCTCTCTCTCTCTCTCTCTCTCTCTCTCTCTCTCTCTCTCTCTCTCTCTCTCTCTCTCTCTCTCTCTCTCTCTCTCTCTCTCTCTCTCTCTCTCTCTCTCTCTCTCTCTCTCTCTCTCTCTCTCTCTCTCTCTCTCTCTCTCTCTCTCTCTCTCTCTCTCTCTCTCTCTCTTAAAAAAAAAAGTTACAGACACATTAAGATTTGTAAAATAGGCTTCATGAAAAAAATAGAGGCGATATGCATTAGCATGATGTTATCAGCAAGAACCCGAGGCCACTCACTCAGTGTAAAGTGCTCAGAGTCTCGTTACAACGAGGGTAACAAGGCTCTGAGGCTTTTCAATGTATAAACACAATTGTGAACGCAGGAAGGAAATTTTATCAGCAAACCTTGACTTATATTTTAGAGAATGCTTGTCTAGTTGTTGTAAAGTTTACCATATCAGCCAGAGGTGGTGGATTGCTGGCTGCTAACATTAACAGTTTAAGTGAGATTTTAACTATAACTGTCATTATATGTATATGAGCAATGACACAACAAATTAACAAATAGTACTGCTGTAATGAATTGGTCATTCATGAAGCGTATGGTAAAAATATAATTTTCAATTGTTTTCCGTTGTAATACGTTTACGATCATCTTAAGTTTTTAAAACAATAGTTTCAAAATGTTAAAAAAAAAACTTTCGTGTTTGCGGTTATGTCATCAAGAATGACTTCCTAAGTCTGAATCATAAGTAACGCAAACAAACACGCAAAAACAGCATCACTAACGGCACACTTACACGCAAGTGCACGCACGCACGCACGCACATGCACAAGATATGCCATCACTCGGCAGGCAAGAGCAAACTGACTCCTTATCATTGAAAATTATCCACCTGTTGCAAGAACAACAACAACAGCAACAAACACTCTACACCACACCGTAAGCCAATGAGACAATGTACAAAAACTTTGAACGAATAATAATTAGCACTCACAAAACGTTGATAGGGCAACGCGAGGGTGGGTTGGCAGGTCGGTATTACGAGGAAGCTCACGGCCCTCCCAGCCACAGTCCCTTCGAGTGAGGACCCGCGCGAGGTCTACCGGTCCTACTCCACTCACCAGGTGAAGGGTGAGCACTTCAACTCACGTTTGTGACTTAGTGTAAGGTACACCGTTCGGCTAGGTGAAGGGTGAACTCTTCTTAGTGTTTCTGTTGCGTTAAGACTGACCAGGTTTGCTCTTTCGTCAGTGTTTTGTGTCAGAATGAGACTGACCAGGTGAAGTATGAGCTCTTCTTTCACTGTCTGAGTTTTAGCTGATGTGATAACTTAGTAATCCGTCTTAGTGGAGTGTTTTTCACTCCACAAACACTGCTGTTTTCAACAGCAGTGTTTTATATTTCTTGAGTTAAGTAGCCTATGTGATGGGGAAATTGTAAATTAAATTTCACTCTCATTAGAAAACAAATTTTCGACAAAACCTCATATACACGTATGCTTATGAGAGGTGGCTTGTATAAACATAGGTATTTAATTAGTTACAAAAATAAGTTGTTTGAGGGAATATTAAGCTTGTGCTGTGACTTGAACGGATAACTAAACACTGATTTTCTGTTTGGTTTAACAGGCTTAAAGCCTGTCAGTCTCTTAAAGATAATCAGAGCCCCTACAATGGCTTTTTTAATTAATACATGAGGTACATCTGCATTTGTTCAGCTACCCTAGACTATATGAAGTGGAGTACAGTGTGTCAAAAAAGCTAACTACGTGATGCTAAAACCTCCCCATCACACAGGATGGTTAGTCATACAGAGGCATGTGATAGGCAGTCTGCACTGGCAAACTCCGGATGCATTTTGAGGAGATCATTAACACAAGAGTGAATAAGGCAGCAGTGGTAATAAAAGTCCCCATCTCGCTCAATGCCTTACTGACCGACTAGCAAGTATACGTTAGTCTTCAGTTTTAACTATGCCGTGTGTGTTACAGTGTCTTATGTATGTTACATTGTGCCGTGTGTGTTACAGTGTCTTATGTGTGTTACATTGTGCCGCGTATGTTAGTGTGTCATGTGTGTTACATTGTGCCGCGTATGTTAGTGTGTCATGTGTGTTACATTGTGTCGCGTATGTTAGTGTGTCATGTGTGTTACATTGTGCCGTGTATGTTAGTGTGTCATGTGTGTTACATTGTGCCGCGTGTGTTAGTGTGTCATGTGTGTTACATTGTGTCGCGTATGTTAGTGTGTCATGTGTGTTACATTGTGCCGTGTATGTTAGTGTGTCATGTGTGTTACACTGTGCCGTGTATGTTAGTGTGTCATGTGTGTTACATTGTTCCGCGTATGTTAGTGTGTCCTGTGTGTTACATTGTGCCGTGTATGTTAGTGTGTCATGTGTGTTACATTGTGCCGCGTATGTTAGTGTGTCATGTGTGTTACATTGTGCCGTGTATGTTAGTGTGTCATGTGTGTTACATTGTGCCGCGTATGTTAGTGTGTCATGTGTGTTACATTGTGCCGCGTATGTTAGTGTGTCATGTGTGTTACATTGTGCCGCGTATGTTAGTGTGTCATGTGTGTTACATTGTGCCGCGTATGTTAGTGTGTCATGTGTGTTACATTGTGCCGCATATGTTAGTGTGTCATGTGTGTTACATTGTGCCGCGTATGTTAGTGTGTCATGTGTGTTACATTGTGCCGCGTACGTTAGTGTGTCATGTGTGTTACATTGTGCCACGTATGTTAGTGTGTCATGTGTGTTACATTGTGCCGTGTATGTTAGTGTGTCATGTGTGTTACAGTGTGTTGTGTGTACTCGCCTTGCTGTGCTTGCGGGGGTTGAGCTTTGGCTCTTTAGTCCCGCCTCTCAGCTGTCAAACAACAGGTGTACAGGTTCCTGAGCCTACTGGGCTCTATCATATCTACATTTGAAACTGTGTATGGAGTCAGCCTCCACCACATCACTGCCTAATGCATTCCATCTGTTAACTACTCTTACACTGAAAAAAGTCTTTCTATTGTGTCTGTGGCTCATTTGGGTACTAAGTTTCCACCTGTGTCCCCTTGTTCGCGTTCCACACATGTTAAATGTTTTGTCTTTGTCCACCCTACGGCCTCGTAGCCTGGTGGATAGCGCGCAGAACTCGTAATTCTGTGGCGCGGGTTCGATTCCCGCACGAGGCAGAAACAAATGGGCAAAGTTTCTTTCACCCTGAATGCCCCTGTTACCTAGCAGTAAATAGGTACCTGGGAGTTAGTCAGCTGTCACGGGCTGCTTCCTGGGGGTGGAGGCCTGGTCGAGGACCGGGCCGCGGGGACACTAAAGCCCCGAAATCATCTCAAGATAACCCTGACAATTCCTCTGAGAGTTTGTTAGGTTGTTAGCATGTCTCCCCTTACTATTCTGCCTTCCAGGGACGTAAGATTTAGTTCCCGTAGCCTTTCCACGTAACTCATACGTCTCAGTTCCTAGACTAGTCTGGTGGCATACCTCTGAATCTTCCCTAACTTTGTCTTGTGTTTAACTAGATATGGACTACAGGCTGGAGCTGCAAACTCCAAGATTGGTCTGACATAGGTGGTATACAAGGTTCTCAATGATTCCTTACACAAGTTTCTAAAGGCAGTTCTTATGTTGATTTATCTAGCCTATGTCGCTGGTGATATCTTTTTGATGTGGGAGAAATCTCTCTCTCTCCGTTTGACTCTTGCGGGATTTCACCTCCCAAATGGTACCTTGAGTTCTGCCTCCTGCTCCCTTCACCTAATTTCATTACTTTACACTCTACTAAGTTAAACTTTAGTAGCCATTTTCTAGAGCATCCCTCCAGTTTGTTCAGGTCATCCTCTAGTCTCTATCCATTTTCATCATTCTTGATTCTTCTTATATTTTTTTCATCATCAGCAAACATTAAGAGGAATGAGTCTATTCCCTCTGGAAGATCGTTTACATATATTAGAAACAGGATGGGTCCAAGTACAGAACCCTGTGGGACTCCGCTGGTGACATCTCGCCACTCTGATGTTATCCCCCCCCCCTCTCCTCACAGTTACTCGCTGTTTCCTGTTGCTTAGATACTCCCTTATCTACTGGAGTACCTTACCTTTTACTCCTGTCTGTTGCTCCAACTTTAGTAACAGCTTTTTATGGGGTACTGTGTCAAAGACTTTCCGACGGTCAAACAAAATACAGTCTGCCCACCCTTCTCTTTCTTGTCTAATTTTTGTTGCCTGATCATCGAATTCTATTAAGCCTGTGAGCCACAATTTACCATCCCTGAACCCATGTTGGTGGTGTGTTACAAAGCTATTTCATTCCAGATGTTCTACGAGCCTTTTCCTCGCGATCTTCTCCATCACCTTGCATGGTATACAAGTTAGGAAAACTGGCCTGTAGTTCAGTGCCTCTTGCCTGTCACCCTTTTTGTATATTGGGACTATATTAGCTGTCTTCCAGCTTTCCGGTAGGTCTCCTGATTCCAGTGACCTGTTATACACCATAGAGAGTGGCACACTTAGTGCTTCTGCATCCTCTTTTAGTATCACTGTTACATTGTGCCTTGTATGATATACTGCGCCGTGTGTTTTACACTATCATGTGTGTTCTTCAGTGTGATGTATGTGTGTGTTACACTGAGCCGTGTGTATGTTAGTCTATGCCTTGTGTGTGATACACTGTGTCGTGTGTGTGTGATACACTGTGTCGTGTGTATGTGTGATACACTGTGTCGTGTGTATGTTACTCTATGCCTTTTGTGTGTTACACTGTGTCTTGTGTGTTTTACATTGTGCCGTGTGTGTGTGTGTGTGTGTGTGTGTGTGTGTGTGTGTGTGTGTGTGTGTGTGTGTGTGTGTGTATACTTACCTAGTTGTACTCACCTAGTGGTGTTTGCGGGGGTTAAGCTCTGGCTCTTTGGTCCCGCCTCTCAACTATTTTTTTTTATCTTTATTTAAAAAAATACAATATAAGTTACATATATCAATAAACTAATGTACAGGTTCGTGAGCCTATTGGGCTCTATCATATCTACACTTGAAACTGTGTATGGAGTCAGCCTCCACCACATCACTTCCTAATGCATTATTCTATTTGTCTACTATTCTGACACTGAAAAAATTGTTTCAAATGTCTCCATGATTCATTTGGGCACTCAATTTCCACCTGTATCCCCTAGTGCGTGTGCCCCTTGTGTTAAATAGTCTGTCTTTATATACCCTATCAATTCCTTTGAGAATCTTGTATGTGGTGATCATGTCCCCTCTAACTCTTCTGTTTCCTAGTGGCGTGAGATTTATTTCCCGTAGTCTCTCCTCGTAGCTCATACCCCTTAGTTCGGGTACAAGTCTGGTGGCAAACCTTTGAACCTTTTCCAGTTTAGTCTTATGCTTGACTAGATATGGACTCCATGCTGGAACCGCATACTCCAGGATTAGTCTGACATATGTGGTATATAATGTTCTGAAAGATTCCTTAAACAAGTTTCTAAAGGCCGTCCTTATGATAGCCAACCTGGCATGTGCTGCTGATGTTATCCTGTTGATATGGGCTTCAGGTGACAGGTCTGGGGTGATATCAACACGCAGGTCTCTCTCTCTCTCTCTCTCTCTCTCTCTCTCTCTCTCTCTCTCTCTCTCTCTCTCTCTCTCTCTCTCTCTCTCTCTCTCTCTTCCCCTCTCTCTCTCTCTCTCTTCCCCTCTCTCTCTCTCTCTCTTCCTCTCTCTCTCTCTCTCTCTTCCCCTCTCTCTCTCTCTCTCTTCCCCTCTCTCTCTCTCTCTCTTCCTCTCTCTCTCTCTCTCTCTCTCTCTCTTCCCCTCTCTCTCTCTCTCTCTTCCCCTCTCTCTCTCTCTCTTCCCCTCTCTCTCTCTCTCTCTTCCTCTCTCTCTCTCTCTCTCTTCCCCTCTCTCTCTCTCTCTCTCTCTCTCTCTCTCTCTTCCCCTCTCTCTCTCTCTCTCTCTCTCTCTCTCTCTCTTCCCCTCTCTCTCTCTCTCTCTTCCCCTCCCCTCTCTCTCTCTCTCTCTCTCTCTCTCTCTCTCTCTCTCTCTCTCTCTCTTCCCCTCTCTCTCTCTCTCTCTCTCTTCCCCTCCCCTCTCTCTCTCTCTCTCTCTCTCTCTCTCTCTCTCTTCCCCTCTCTCTCTCTCTCTCTCTCTTCCCCTCTCTCTCTCTCTCTCTTCCCCTCCCCTCTCTCTCTCTCTCTCTCTCTCTCTCTCTCTCTCTTCCCCTCTCTCTCTCTCTCTCTTCCCCTCTCTCTCTCTCTCTCTCTCTCTCTCTCTCTCTCTCTCTTCCCCTCTCTCTCTCTCTCTCTTCCCCTCCCCTCTCTCTCTCTCTCTCTCTCTCTCTCTCTCTCTCTCTCTCTCTCTTCCCCTCTCTCTCTCTCTCTCTCTCTCTCTCTCTCTCTCTCTTCCCCTCTCTCTCTCTCTCTCTCTCTCTCTCTCTCTCTCTCTCTTCCCCTCCCCTCTCTCTCTCTCTCTCTCTCTCTCTCTCTCTCTCTCTCTCTCTCTCTCTCTCTCTCTTCCCCTCTCTCTCTCTCGTGAAGTATTTCATCTCCCAAGTGATACCTTGTATCTTTACTCCTGCTCCCTACAACTATCTTCATTGCAATACATTTGCTTGGGTTAAACTCGAACAACCATTTGTTCGACCATTCCTGCAGCTTGTCCAGGTCTTCTTGAAGCCTCAGGCTGTCCTCCTTTGTCTTAATCCTTCTCATAATTTTGGCGTCGTCAGCAAACATTGAGAGGAATGAGTCTATACCCTCAGGGAGATCATTTACGTTTATCAGAAACAGGATAGGTCCGAGTACACAGCCCTGTGGGAATCCACTGGTGACTTCACGCCAATCTCAGGTCTCACCCCTCACCGTAACTCTCTGCTTCCAATTTCGTAGGTACTCCCTCATCCACTGGAGCGCCCTACCAGTTACTCCTGCCTGTTTCTCCAGCTTATGCATCAGCCTCTTATGGGGTACTGTATCAAAGGCTTTCTGACAGCCCAAGAAAATGCAGTTAACCCATCATTCTCTTTCTTGTTTAATCTTTGTCGTCTGATCGTAGAATTCTATTAAGCCTGTAAGGAAAGATTTACCCTTCCTGAACCCATGTTGATGGGTTATCACAAAGTCCGTTCTCTCTCTCCAAATGTGTTACTAGGTTTTTTTTCTCGCGATCTTCTCCATCACCTTGCATGGTATACAAGTTAAGGACACTGGCCTGTAGTTCAGTGCCTCTTGTCTGTCACCCTATTTGTATATTGGGACTACATTAGCCGTCTTCCATATTTCTGTTAGGTCTCCTGTCTTCAGTGACCTACTATACACTATGGAGAGTGGCAAACAAAGTGCTTCTGCACACGCTTTCAATACCCATGGTGAGATTCCATCCAGGCCAACAGCTTTCTCACGTCCAGATCCAACAGATGCCTCTTGACCTCATCTCTTGTAATTTCGAGCCCTTCCAAGGTCGCCTGGTTTACTGCCACCTCTCCTAGCGTAGTGATCTCACCTTGTTCTATTGTGAAGACCTGGAACCTCTTGTTGAGTTCTTCACACACCTCTTTGTCATTCTCTGTGTACCTGTAATCACCCGTTCTAAGTTTCATTACCTGTTCCTTCACTGTTGTTTTCCTCCTGATGTGCCTGTGGAGAAGCTTTGGTTCTGTCTTGGCTTTATTAGCTATATCATTTTCATACTTTTTCCCTGCTTCTCTTCTCACACTAACAATCTCGTTCCTGGTTCTCTGGTATCTCTCTCTCTCTGCTTTCTGGTGTTCTGTTATTTCGGAAATTCCTTCACGCCCTTTTGTTCAGTTCCTTTGGTTTCATTCATGCCCTGTTAAACCACGGATTCTTCTTTTGCTTCTCGTTTTTTTCCTGTCGGGTCGGGATAAACCTGTTTACTGCCTCCTAATACTTTTGGGTGACATAGTCCATCATGTCTTGTACGAACTTAGTTATGAGTTCTGTGTCCCACGGTATAACCCTTAGGAATTTTCTCATCTCCTCATAATTTCCATTTCGGTATGCCATCCTTTGTTTTCCCAGTTCTTTTTTGGGGGGAGATAATTCCTAGCTCTACCAGGTACTCAAAGATCAAGACACTGTGAGCACTCATTCCCAAGGGGGCTTCCAACTTATCCAACTCATTTAGGGTAAATATCAGATCAAGCATGGCTGGTTCATCCTCTCCTCTCATTCTTGTCAGTTCCTTTATGTGTTGGCTTAGAAAGTTTCTTGTTGCGACGTCAAGTAGCTTAGCTCTCCATGTGGCTAGTCCTCCATGTGGCTCTCTGTTCTCCCAATCTATCTTCCCGTGGTTGAAGTCTCTCATGATTAATAGTTTGGGTCCGTTCCTGCTAGCTACAGAAGCTGCTCACTCTATTATATTGATGGTGGCCATGTTGTTTCAATTATATTCCTGTCTGGGTCTTCTGTCGTTTGGTGGGGGGTTATATATGACTACTACTATAATTTTATATTATTCAATTGCTATGGTACCTGTTATATAGTCACTGAAATCTTGACAGCCCTAAATAACCATCTCTTCAAAACTCCAGCCTTTTCTTATTAGCAGAGCTACACCACCTCCTCTTCCTTCTCTCTCTTTCCTCACTACATAGTAGTCCTGTGGAAACACTGCATTTCTTATGGTTTTCATTTGCTTTGTTTCTGTGAGTGCTATTATGTCTGGGTTTTCTTCTAGTGACCATTCTCAAAGTTCACTTGTTTTATTTGTAATCCCATCCATGTCAGTGTCCATTGCCTTGAAGCTCACTTTCTTCTGTTCATTCTCTTGTCCCCTTCTTGGTGAGCGTCCTGCTGATGGAGGAAGCTGTTCAATTGGTGTGAAGATCTGTGAGGTGGTTAACAGGGTCTCAGAGGATTCTGGGGTGGGGGATGGGGGGGGGTCAAGGTAAGGGGGGGGGACAGGTAGGGTATGGGGTAAGGAGGTAGGGGGGGACATGGAGGATATAGGGTGAGGGGGTAAGAGGGATAGGGAGGATATGGGATGAAGGGGGAAAGGGGGCAGGGGGGGGGGAATGGGGTGCGGGGAGAGGGAGTGTTGATTTTTTTATTATTATTTTCTACCACAGACGTGGCCACACATTTACAATGCTAACCAGCATATATACAGTTTC
Organism: Procambarus clarkii; assembly: GCF_040958095.1. Lineage (NCBI taxonomy): Eukaryota > Metazoa > Arthropoda > Malacostraca > Decapoda > Cambaridae > Procambarus > Procambarus clarkii. Next base: position 11,044,867 of record NC_091152.1, read on the forward strand.
TTCTGTCCTCCATGGACAGGGTTAGAGATGTGTTAAACATATAGTTCAAGGGTTTATTGTACACTCAACCACAGAATGTGATTCGGTGCTTTTAAAATGCTAAGCTAACCTACATACGTAAATATATAGATACACAGATTTACGTATGCCCTACAAAAAGTGTTCGATTTGTCTTTTACATTGTGTCATTAATGTGCATTTTCAAAGGTGAAATGTAATTCTGATCAGCTTCCACATATATTTTATACACATACATACTCACACATATACGTACATATACATATATTATTAAATATGACCGAAAAAGTAAGATTAATAATTCTAACACGAATTTTCTCAATATTTCTTATGTTTCTTTTCACTGTCGATGGTAATTGAAAAGAAACATAAGAAATATTGAGAAAATTCGTGTTAGAATTATTAATCTTACTTTTTCGGTCATATTTAATAATACATGTCTACAGGAAAGATTGCTACCAAAATATACTAGTACATATACATATATACATACATATATACACACACATGCATTCACTTATATTTGTCTCTTACTCAGACAGGGTGAAATAGCTGATAGAGAAACTAGTGTACAATTATGCACTTAATTACTGAAGGTGATTAAGGTGCTTTTACAAGCTCAGGTTATATAGTTACATCACATACATACATTGTATAATTGATACATTACATGGTCAATCTAGGGTACAAGTCCAATATATTATCAAGTGTTCCAGTACGCATATAGTAATTACAGAGTTCAGCATACCTTAGTCCAGGAGGGCGAAAGTCAGTCAATATGGGACATTCTACAATATAATGTTCAAGTGAGTGCATGTTTTCTTCTTCACAAAGTTGACACATTGTGTACCCGACATTTGGGTTTTGAGAAAGCTGCCAGATACGTCTATATCCCAGGCGTATTCTGGCCACTATAACATCACATTGCCGGGTTCTTGTTCTATTAGTCCCATAAGTGAATGTCTCCTCATGATATCTATCATAATATTTAATGCTACAACTTTCAGGTCTTTGTGAATTTGTTAGGTCGGTGAGATTTTCATTAGATATTTGTTTAAGTATTCTCTTTGTCACTGCTAAAGAAACACCCATATCAATTTCTACCACTGGTTTTCTACAGGCTGTTTTTGCAAGCATATCAACAGTGTCATGCCTTGAGATTCCAACATGTGATGGTATCCATAGGAATTTAATCTCAAATCTGTTTTCTTTGGCAGCTAAAACATTCATTCGAATATCACTGACTATTTTCTGGGTGTCACTACTATGTGCGTTCAATGCCAGGAGTGCACTCTGCGAGTCACAGTATATAAGTCCACTGCCTTTGTCTTTTAAAAATTCAGTGACAAGGTATATGCCTGCAAGTTCGGTTTGAGTTGTACTTGCCCAGTCATTGACGCGCTTCATTGCTGTATGTACGAGAGAAGATTGTTCAAATATATTACATCCACATCCGGTACATCGTCCATCTTCTTCTACAGAACCGTCGGTTTAGCACTAATAAACATCGTTACCCATAACCTGAGTACTCTCAGTGATGCTTTTCAGTGTTAACTGTTTTAATAATGTAAAGTGCACACTATCTTTTTTGGGCGCATTTACAAAATCAACTGATAGATCCCAGTTATCCCATGGAGTAATTGGTTGATTAATCATTAATTAAGTTGGGTACATATTTAATATTTTGATGGAGTTGGCTACCTTGTAGAAACAAAATACATAATCAGATTTCGCTCTTCTTCTATAGACCTCAGGTGAGTGCAGCATATTAGAAAGTTTAGCTTGAAACTTCATGTGTTGCCGAGATCTACTCAATGCTTTCACGCCAAAAACTGTGCTTATAGACAAAATTTTCTCACCTATGGTAGGTAATTTTAACTCTACTCTCATATTAACTATTTTCGTGGACTGGGGAGCCCCAAGGATGAGACGTATAGCTTCATTTTACAAGGTTTCAAGAGATTTCAGCTCTTTGTCAGTATACAGTGTGAGATGTAGAGCATTGTAGTCAATCACAGAGCGTATAAATGATACATAAAGCATTCTAACAAGCCTCACGTTAATTCCATGATTGACACCAACAAGGACCCGCAAGGGCTTTAATCTCTCCCACAGTCTCCTCTTGAGAGAAGAAAGGTACCCAGGGTCGTTAATGGGGACACCAATGTATCTAAGACTCGCAGTTCTCAAGTGCTCGCCCATCTATATGATAATTGGCTGGTGGAATACCACACGGAATGAGGGCACGAGTTTTCTGTACAGAGATAAGGAGGCCACATTCCTCAGCTCTAGTAGCAAAAGCATCGAGCAGAACTTGCATTCTAGGCTCGCAGGCAGCTTGTAAACATATATCATCAGCATAACAAATAACCGTGCCTTCATTAGTAGTTGGTAGATCTTTAATGAGTTTATGCATCAGAACGTTGAACAACAAGGGGCTGAGGACGCCTTCTTGTGGAGTTCCCAGTTCAAAGTGTTTGCTCTCTGTTCTTTTAACACCATTAAACAAAATATATGCTGTTCGATTAGACAAATATACCTTTATCTATTTCAGTAATTTTCCTTGTATTCCCAGCTCAGCAAGCTGTTCTAGTATGATTTCTCTGTTTGCTGTATCAAAAGCTGCTGCTAGGTCGATGAAGACTGCTAGAGGGGAAGAGAAGTATGAGCGAAGTATTCAGCAAAACAGTGTTGTGTACTGAGCCCGGACATAAATCCAAACAGTTGGGGTGACAGGTGCCCCTGTATACGATACACGAGTCGGTTAAGAACAATGCGTTCAAGCACTTGACAAACACACGATGTTAGAGATATGGGTCTACAATTATCTGAGTGTAGTTTGGAGATGGAAACAATGACACCCTTTGTCCAAGCATCAGGTAATACTAATTTACTTAAACTCATTCTGTACAACACTAAAAGTGGATTACCTGGTACTTGTGAGACTAATCTCAGTAGACTGTAAGTAATACCGTCCTCTCCAGGAGCAGTTGATTTGCCCATCTTTAGTGCATGATTTAATTCCCATTCAGTTACATCATTAAGGTTCGACACGTCGATAGCTGTACAGGCAAGATTGATGGTTCATTGTCTGTTGGGGCGTGTGTCATTAAGTTTGTGCTGTATGTTAATTGCAAGTGAGTTTTTTCTTTTTATTGATAAAGCACATTAAATACACATAAAATCAGTCTGGCAAACCGCACAATCAGTGAACATTAAAGCACAAAACAAAACATGAAAACAACACAGAAAAGGATACACAAAACGGAAAAACAATACAAGCATACAACAGGAAACATGAAGTAAAAAAAACAATGATTTGGAACAAAACAACAATTACAAATCTAGGTACACAAGCTAGTCTGAAGGGCTACACAAGCAGGACAAATAGCAAAGACAGACATGAATTCATAACCGGAACACACAGGGACCGGGAAATAACATAAGAAATGACACCCACACATGCAAAACAAAACTAACCAAAACAAGCACTGGAACACGCAAGAACCGGCAAATACACACGCGCACACACACACGCACAATTAGGTGAGTACACACACACACACAACAGCCCCAGAAACTACACATGCAACAGAACATAAAACACACACAGGACACAAACAGTACAGCACAACCAACAAAATGCATACAAAACACACAAGCAAGCACACCGTCCAACAGGGCAAAATCTAACACGTAGACAAACACAAATAGAACCGCAGACATGGGAACAAAATCACAGACAGGGAATACACAAACACAGGCATTATAGATACTTGTCCGGAAAATCCTGCACCGGGAAGTGCAAGCAGTATGCGTCCCAAACCATCTGGACGTCGTCGAGCGCCGGTCGTCCAGGAGACGCACAAGGCCGAGGCATCCAATCAGGTACCCCATATATAAACCCCTTTAATCTCGGTACCCAAATAGTCGACCAGCACCACGGGCCCGGACGCACCCTGTCGTCCCAAGTGGGGCCCAAACATTGCGACCGAGAGACCACGCCCTAGTCGGCCGCGATCACAGGGGAGAGGTCTACACTAGGGGATTTCGCATTGGATCTGCAGAGGTGTTCTGGGCGCCACGCCGGGCGCCGCACAGGGCACCGCACAGGGCATCGTACTGGCCTGTGCACGAGGCTTCTTAAGAGGCTTTTCATGGGGCTGCACACTGGAGGGACCTGCAGAGGACATAGATGCTTCAGGGATCCCGCCACCGGGCACAGGAGCAGAGGCACCCTGGTGCACATCCTTCCTTAAGACCACGACGAGATCTCGCTCGGCAGGAGCAACCTCCCACAGTGGGCAGCCAACAGCAGTAGGCGCAGAGGGTGATTCGGGAGGAAGCACAAAGCCCCCCACAGCACCGCCAACGTCAGCGGGAGACGCCAGATCAATGTACTCTCCCACCTCCACCCATGGCACACCACGAAGGGGAGACGTACTCGGGACCCGCCTCAAGCGCTTGGAGCGTAATATGTCTAGCATTAAAATCTCCCATGTATATTGTTCCATAATTGTCTTGGTTTGAGCAATGTTACATTGAGTAATGTTACATTGGAGTTTCTGGCTTCTGGCATAACCGTTGAGGAATGAGAAGTGGCCTGCTGCAGTTTGTACATGAAAGTGATGGTACTGTGTGTACAGGCCACTTCTCATAACTCAACGGTTATGCCAGAAGCCAGAAACTCCAATGTAACATTGCTCAGATCAAGACAATCATGGAACAATATACATGGGAGATTTTAATGCTAGACATATTACGCTGGAAGATATTACTAACAACGATAATGGATGCAAATTTATAAAATATATTTATGACAACAGATGAACTGTGTATACTACGGATACCCAAACTCATTTATTGGGAGGCAGACTTGTTTATGTAATGGGTAGAAACCTTGTGCAAGATAGGATGGAATATTCATTGGTAAATCACTTGGTTAGTGATCACTATGCAGATTCTGCTTCCTATGAGGTACAGTGTGATGTACCTAATAGACATCAGAGACGAAAAATGAATATTCCATATGGCTTGCACCACCACTTTATTAATTATATTTCAAAATGGTATCAAGATTACACAATAACGAATGTTCAAGCCTTCTCCAGAGATCTCGTTGATACAGTTACTACCTACTACGGCACATGGGTGTGTTGGAGAACAAGCCGTAAGCCTAGCAGAAGTGGGCAACACCTACCACCATCCAAGTGGATCCTTGACTCCGTATTTGTTAAAGAACATGAATGAGTAAAGTAATTTGGAGATACGTACAAACGAACCAAAGCACAAGGTGACTTGCATGCATTTCTGGTCACAAATAGAGAGGTTAGAGACACGAGCAACGTTATACGTTATAAACATTGGGAAGAGTTCCTACAAAGTATAAATGAGCAAAAAATTCTTGTTGAAGTTTGGGAAAAGATACGAAAAATCTCTAGAAACAACCTAACCAAACCACTGAACCACAGCCCACTAGAACAAACAAACATTCTCCTTGATCAATGGGCACTAACATCAAGCTACAACTCATTCCCAATTAGCAGTTGTTGTCAACCCGGCGAGGAGTGAGGACCTGGGTGTCGCTGTTGACGTGGCTTGTGTCCCGTGTTTCTGCTGATGGGCCCCTGGGGCCACGACGCAATCATGGGGGGGCCTGTGCCCCCTGTCACCAGGCAGGCCTCCATTGGCCTGGAGTTCCCAGCCTCCATTGGCTTGGAGTTCTCTGGGATTGCTTCCTACCACGCTGTGGAGGTGGTGATGATTGATATGCTACGTGTTCCAGTGGAGGCTGTGTGTGGTGTGCAGCTGCTTGCCGGACGGTGGGCGATTGTCAAATACGGCTCCCCGGCGATTTATCACGATCTCATCACGCGCTATGATGGGCGCTCATTCGATCTTCCTGGAGTTGTTGGGTCGGTGACCCTCTGAGACAGTTGTGGAGCCACGACATATGTGACAGTGTATGGGATGCCTTTTGAGTTCCCTGAGGATCTACGTCGGTACCTTGCCCAGTTTCGGCGGGTGTTACATGTACGGATGAATGCCGTCCCTACCTGGAGATGGAAGGGGGGTTCCGTGTGGGACCCGCACTCTCGCCATGCCCTTCCGGGATCCTGTACCGTCCTCCATCATGCTGTTGGGGTTCCCAATTCATGTTTTTCACGTGAGGCCACCTTAGACATGTTTCAGGTGCGGCCTACCATGTCACCTGGCTGCAGGATGTGAGGAGCGCTGGGTCACACCTGTTAACCTCTTCCAGGAGGATTTTCCCCCGCTGTCGGCCCCGGACCTGTCTCCAAGTGCTGGGCCGTGTGATGATTCCCTGCCGTTTTCTGCCCCGGTGTTGGGTAGTAGTGTGGAAGTTGACGTGGGGTTTGGCGCGGCCCCAATCCC
>NC_091152.1:11056280-11083780 GCF_040958095.1 Procambarus clarkii
TAACTATAAGGTGTGAAGGATAGATGAAGTTGTTTATGAAATAATCTAAGATGAGGTCTGATAAAGAAAGACGGCTTGTACCCTCATTAATGCTTTTGGGCTACCGCTCACAGGATCAGTATGGGGTGCACAATAAACTAGCCCCTCCGGCGGCAACAATCAAAAATCAAATCTCTCTTCTTTCTGGTATTCTGTTATTTAGGAAGTTCCAACACGCCCTTTTGTTCAGCTCCTTTGCTTCCGTACATGCTCTATTAAATCACGGATTCTTCTTTTGCTTCTCGGATTTTTCCTTTTGGGCCGGGATAAACCTGTTTACTGCCTCCTGACACATTTGGGTGACATAGTCCATCATGTCTTGTATGGACTTAGCCCTGAGTTCTGTGTCCCTTGGTGTATCCCTTAGGAAACTTCTCATTTCCTCATAATTCCCCTTTCGGTACGCCAGCCCTTTGTTTCCTAGTTCTGTTTTGGGGGAGATAAATCCTAACTTTACAAGGTACTCAAAGATCAATACACTGTGATCACTTATTCCCAAGGAGGCTTCCAACTTATCCCACTTATTTAGGGTAAATATCAGATCAAGCATGGCTGGTTCATCTTCCCCTCTCATTCTTCTCGGTACCTTGATGTGTTGACTTAGAAAGTTTCTTGTTGCCACGTCCAGCAGCTTAGCTCTCCATGTATCTGGTCCTCCATGCGGGTCTCAGTTCTCCCAATTGATCTTCCTGTGTCTGAAGTCTCCCATGATTAGTAGTCCAGATCCATTCCTGCTAGTGACAGAAGGTGCTCATATTCCTGTATGGGTCATATTCCTGTATGGGTCTTCTGTCATTTGGTGGTGGATTATATATGACTACGATTATAATTTTTTGTGCCGCCCCCCCTTCCCCCCCCCCCCCCTTAGTTGCTATGGAACCTGTTATGTAGTCACTGAAATCTTCACAGCCTTGAATAACCATCTCCTCAAAACCCCAGTCTTTTCTTACCAGCAGAGCTACACCACCACCTCCTCTTCCTTCTCTCTCTTTCCTCACAACATAGTAATCCAGTGGAAACACTGCATTTGTTATGATTTTATTTAGCTTTGTTTCTGTGAGTGCTATTATGTCTGGGTTTTCTTCTAGTACCCATTCTCCAAGTTCATTTGTAATCTCATCTATGTTAGTGTACAATGCCGTGATACTCACTTTCTTCTGTTCCTTCTCATGTCCCCTTCTTGGTGAGCGTTCTGCTGATGGGGAAAGCTGTTCCATAGGTGTGAAGATTTGTGAGGTGGATAACAGGGTCTCAGAGGATAATGGGGTGAGGGGTAGGGGATTAAGCGAAGGGGGGGGACAGGGAGGGTATGGGATGAAGGGGGAGGGAGGATAGGAAGGGAAAGGGGGGAGGGGGGACATGGTGAGAGTAGGGGAGGAATAACAGGGTGGGAATGGAGTGAAAGGGGAAGGGATGATTAGCTGAGCATTTGAGTGGGGGCAGGGAGGGTTTGGAGTAGGGGAGGTTTCTATGCAGAGAAGAGTGGTAGAGTTGCCCACCCCACTGGTATTACTGGGTTACTGGTTGTGGGTTCCCCCCTCACGTTTGGGGATGTTTTGGGGGCTGTGATTTCCTGGTTTTCTCATCTCACCCTGCATTTCTTCCTTGCTTCTGCTGCCATGGCTCTCTCCTTTCTTGTCATGTCTCTCTGGAGGTATACTTTTTTTAATTCTCCCACATATTGCAGGTGGCTCTTCCTTGTTAGAATCTTCTCCTTTTATGATCTCGTTTGCAAACACTATATTTATCATGCGGTCTCTGTCCTTGTTGTACCAGCCTAACCTGAAAACCTTCTAAATGTTATGTTCTGCCTCTTCCATCTCAAGCCCCTTTAGTATTTCATTTACTACTGCTCTGTCCTTATCATTCCATTCTGTCCTATTGGAGCCTTCCTGCTCTTTAAATACCCACAGCTACTGCTGATCATTTTCTTTCCAGCAGCTGACTAGTGAACCTTGCCGATTCCTGTGAGGTGGCTGCTTTCATGGTTGCCTCCCTCACTGTGGACATTGCTTTCGAGTTCTTTTTTAGCATTTCTGCAAATGTTGCTTGTACAGAGGCATTCCCTTCCAATGTACCATTTCCATTTTCTCTTTGGATGATTATCTAAGTCTCAGCCTCAGTATTGTTCTCTTTGAGGGTTTTAATCTCCTTCTTTGCTGCTGTCAGCTCGCTTTGTAGGTTGCTTTTTTTAGTATTCATTTCCTGCATCTCCGTCCTGATATCCTCCAAAACTTGGGTTAACATTTCCTTCATTTGGTCACATTGACTTTTACCTGTTCCCTTGTTACTTCTCGCTACCATGTTTGTCCCTGTTCCTACTATTTCGAAGTGAGAGGGAGAGGACTCAGAAAGCACGAGAGAGGGAAAAGCTAGAGAAAGGGAGAGGGGTTGAGAGAGAGAATGGAAGGAAGAGGAGAGGAAGAGGGAGAGAGAGAGAGGGAGATAGGGATACAGTGTGAGTGAGAGAGAGGGAGAGAGAGAATGGGTGAGAGGGAGAGGGAGGGAGAAAGTAACAGAGGAGAGGGAGAGGAGAGAGAGGGAAGAGTGTCAGATGGGAGGAAAAGGAGGGAGGGTGGGGGGGGGGTGACCGACGGTGGTATGGTCACACCCTTACCTAGGTGTCAAATCCTGTTTGTGATACATGTGTGTGTGTGTGTGTGTGTGTGTGTGCGTGTGTGTACTCACCTAGTTGTGTTTGCGGGGGTTGAGCTCTGGCTCTTTGGTCCCGCCTCTCAACCGTCAATCAACAGGTGTACAGATTCCTGAGCCTATCGGGCTCTGTCATATCTACACTTGAAACTGTGTATGGAGTGAGCCTCCACCACATCACCCCCTAATGCATTCCATTTGTCAACCACTCTGACACTAAAAAAGTTCTTTCTAATATCTCTGTGGCTCATTTGGGCACTCAGTTTCCACCTGTGTCCCCTTGTGCGTGTTCCCCTTGTGTTAAATAGACTGTCTTTATCTACCCTATCAATCCCCTTCAGAATCTTGAATGTGGTGATCATGTCCCCCCTAACTCTTCTGTCTTCCAGCGAAGTGAGGTTTAATTCCCGTAGTCTCTCCTCGTAGCTCATACCTCTCAGCTCGGGTACTAGTCTGGTGGCAAACCTTTGAACCTTTTCCAGTTTAGTCTTATCCTTGACTAGATACGGACTCCATGCTGGGGCTGCATACTCCAGGATTGGCCTGACATATGTGGTATACAAAGTTCTGAATGATTCTTTACACAAGTTTCTGAATGCCGTTCGTATGTTGGCCAGCCTGGCATATGCCGCTGATGTTATCCGCTTGATATGTGCTGCAGGAGACAGGTCTGGCGTGATATCAACCCCCAAGTCTTTTTCCTTCTCTGACTCCTGAAGAATTTCCTCTCCCAGATGATACCTTGTATCTGGCCTCCTGCTCCCTACACCTATCTTCATTACATTACATTTGGTTGGGTTAAACTCTAACAACCATTTGTTCGACCATTCCTTCAGCTTGTCTAGGTCTTCTTGAAGCCTCAAACAGTCCTCTTCTGTTTTAATCCTTCTCATAATTTTAGCATCGTCCGCAAACATTGAGAGAAATGAATCGATACCCTCCGGGAGATCATTTACATATATCAGAAACAAGATAGGACCGAGTACAGAGCCCTGTGGGACTCCACTGGTGACTTCACGCCAATCGGAGGTCTCACCCCTCACCGTAACTCTCTGCTTCCTATTGCTTAGATACTCCCTTATCCACTGGAGCACCTTACCAGCTACACCTGCCTGTCTCTCCAGCTTATGTATCAGCCTTTTATGTGGTACTGTGTCAAAGGCTTTCCGACAATCCAAGAAAATGCAGTCCGCCCAGCCCTCTCTTTCTTGCTTAATCTGTGTCACCTGATCGTAGAATTCAATCAAGCCTGTAAGGCAAGATTTACCCTCCCTGAATCCATGTTGGCGATTTGTCACGAAGTCCCTTCTCTCCAGATGTGTTACCAGGTTTTTTCTCACGATCTTCTCCATCACCTTGCATGGTATACAAGTCAAGGACACTGGCCTGTAGTTCAGTGCCTCTTGTCTGTCGCCCTTTTTGTATATTGGGACCACATTCGCCGTCTTCCATATTTCTGGTAGGTCTCCCGTCTCTAGTGATTTACTATACACTATGGAGAGTGGCAAGCAAAGTGCCTCTGCACACTCTTTCAGTACCCATGGTGAGATCCCATCTGGACCAACCGCCTTTCTAACATCCAGATCCAGCAGGTGTCTCTTGACCTCCTCTCTCGTAATTTCGAACTCCTCCAAGGCCGCCTGGTTTACCTCCCTTTCTCCTAGCACAGTGACCTCACCCTGTTCTATTGTGAAGACCTCCTGGAACCTCTTGTTGAGTTCCTCACACACCTCTCTGTCATTCTCTGTATACCTGTCCTCGCCTGTTCTAAGTTTCAATACCTGTTCTTTCACTGTTGTTTTCCTTCTGATGTGACTGTGGAGTAGCTTTGGTTCGGTCTTGGCTTTGTTTGCTATATCATTTTCAAAATTTTTCTCTGCTTCTCTTCTCACCCTGACGTACTCATTCCTGGTTCTCTGGTATCTCTCCCTGCTTTCTGGTGTTCTGTTATTCCGGAAGTTCCTCCACGCCTTTTTGTTCAGTTTCTTCGCTTCCATACATGCCCTATTATACCATGGATTCTTCTGTTGCTTCTCGGATTTTTCCCTTTGGGCCGGGATGAACCTGTTTACTGCCTCCTGACACTTTTGGGTAACATAGTCCATCATACCCTGTACAGACTTGTCTCTGAGGTCTGTGTCCCAAGGTATTTCACTTAGGAAACTTCTCATCTGTTCATAATTCCCCTTTCGGTATGCCAGCCGAATTCACACACACACACACACATATGTGTGTGTGTGTGTGTGTGTGTGTGCTCACCTAATTGTACTTACCTAATTGTGCTTGCAGGGGTTGAGCTCTGGCTCTTTGGTCCCGCCTCTCAACCGCCACTCAACAGGTGTACAGGTTCCTGAGCCTATTGGGCTCTATCATATCTACACTTGAAACTGTGTATGGAGTCAGCCTCCGCCACATCACTGCCTAATGCATTCCATTTGTCAACCACTCTGACACTAAAAAAGTTCTTTCTAATAGGGGTGTGTGAGTGTGAGTGGGAGTTAGTGAGTGAGTGTGCGTGAGTGGGAATGTGTGTGTGTGTGAGTGGGATTGTGTAAGTGTGTGTGTAATTACCTAAGTGTAATTACCTAAGTGTAGTTACAGGATGAGAGCTATGCTCGTGGTGTCCCGTCTTCCCAGCATTCTTTGTCATATAACGCTATGAAACTACTGACGGTCTTGGCCTCCACCACCTTCTCCCCTAACTTGTTCCAACCGTCTACCACTCTGTTTGCGAGAGTGAATTTTCTTATATTTCTTCGGCATCTGTGTTTAGCTAGTTTATATCTATGACCTCTTGTTCTTAAAGTTCCAGGTCTCAGGAAATCTTCCCTATCGATTTTATCAATTCCTGTTACTATTTTGTATGTAGTGATCATATCACCTCTTCTCCTTCTGTCTTCTAGTTTTGGCATATTTAATGCCTCTAACCTCTCCTCGTAGCTCTTGCCCTTCAGTTCTGGGAGCCACTTAGTAGCATGTCTTTGCACCTTTTCCAGTTTGTTGATGTGCTTCTTAAGATATGGGCACCACACAACTGCTGCATATTCTAGCTTTGGCCTAACAAAAGTCGTGAACAATTTCTTTACTATATCGCCATCCATGTATTTAAAAGCAATTCTGAAGTTAGAAAGCGTGGCATAGGCTCCTCGCACAATATTCTTTATGTGGTCCTCAGGTGATAGTTTTCTATCTAGAACCACCCCTAGATCTCTTTCTTTATCAGAATTCTTTAAAGATTTCTTACGTAATATATAGGTTGTGTGGGGTCTATGTTCTCCTATTCCACATTCCATAACATAGCATTTATTAACATTAAATTCCATTTGCCAAGTGGCGCTCCATGTACTTATTTTGTCCAGGTCTTCTTGAAGGGCATGACAATCATCTAAGTTTCTTATCCTTCCTATTATCTTAGCATCATCAGCAAACATGTTCATATAATTCTGTATACCAACTGGTAGATCATTTATGTAGACAATAAACATCACTGGTGCAAGAACTGAACCCTGTGGTACTCCATTTGTGACATTTCTCCAGTCCGATACATTGCCTCTGACCACAGCCCTCATTTTTCTATCAGTCAGAAAATTTTTCATCCATGTTAGAAGCGTACCTGTCACTCCTCCAATATTTTCCAGTTTCCAGAACAACCTCTTATGTGGAACTCTGTCGAAAGCATTTTTTAGGTCCAGATAGATGCAGTCAACCCAACCATCTCTTTCCTGTAATATCTCTGTTGCTCGATCATAGAAACTGAGTAAATTCGATACACAGGATCTTCCAGATCGAAAACCATACTTACTGTCTGTCTGATATTATATCATTTCTCTCCAGGTGTTCTACCCATTTAGATTTAATTATTTTTTCCAATATTTTGACTATTACACTTGTCAATGATACCGGTCTATAATAAAGGGGATCTTCCCTGCTTCCACTTTTGTAGATTGGAACTATGTTAGCCTTTTTCCACACATCAGCTACAACTCCTGTAAACAGGGATGCATGAAAAATCAGTTGAAGAGGAATGCTGAGCTCAGGTGCACATTCTCTCAGAACCCATGGTGAAACTCCATCTGGACCAACTGCTTTGTTCTTATTTAGCTCCTTGAGCATTTTTTCCACTTCGTCTCTAGACACGTCTATGTGCTCTATGTTGTTCTCTGGAATTCTTATTGTATCTGGTTCCCTGAAGATTTCATTTTGTACAAACACACTTTGGAACTTTTCGTTTAATGTTTCACACATTTCTTTTTCATTTTCCATGAATCTATTTCCCATTTTCAACCTCTGAATATTATCCTGTGAGTGGGTGTGTGTGAGTGAATGTGTGTGTGTGTGGGAGTATGTGAATGTGTGAGAGTGTGCTAGAAGATGAGGGAGTCAGGGGGCAAGTGTGTGTGAGGATGGTGTTGGGGGGAGGGCCTAGGAGTGGCGGGTGGTACGTGTGTTTCTGTTTGTATTCACCTAGTTGTGCTTGCGGGGGTTGAGCTCTGCTCTTTTGGTGCGCCTCTCAACTGTCAATCAAGTGACAGCTGACTAACTCCCAGGTACCTATTTACTGCTAGGTAACAGGGGCATAGGGTGAAAGAAACTCTGCCCATCGTTTCTTGCCGGCACCCGGAATCGAACCCGGGACCACAGGATAACGTGTGCAGAGTGCTGGCCGCTCGGCCACCGGCTTGTGTCTGTGTGTGTGTTTATTGTTAGAGGGGTGGTACGGCATGGGGGGGGGGGGAGTTAACTGGTGGAAGGGATGGCGTGGGAGCGAGGGAGGGAGTGAGGGTGAGCGATGGAGTGATGGAGAGAGAAGGAGAGTGATGGATAGATAGGGGGGAGATGGATGGATGGGGGGGTGGCTGGAGGGAGAGTGGGAGGAAGGGGAGGGTGTGTGGGGCGGTTCAGAGTGGATAGGGATATGGGAGGGTGTGGGTCCTATGGGTGGTATTCTGTGTGTGTATTGTTGGAGGTGGTGGGGGGTGAGAGAAGGTGGGGGGTTATCCGATGGAAGGCGTAATATTTTTCACATGTAGGTGCCACCAAACTAGTACCCAAGTGAGCCGTATATCGTCTCTTGAGGTTTGTTTCCGTTTTTTAACTTATATCCAAAACTAATTATTATTTTGCAATAACACTGTACACCTTATGATTGCCTGACTTATTGAGAGGCCTTCTTGAGATTATCTTGAGATGATTTCGGGGCTCTTTAGTGTCCCCGCGGCCCGGTCCTCGACCAGGCCTCCACCCCCAGGAAGCAGCCCGTGACAGCTGACTAACTCCCAGGTACCTCTTTACTGCTAGGTAACAGGGGCATTCAGGGTGAAAGAAACTTTGCCCATTTGTTTCTGCCTCGTGCGGGAATCGAACCCGCGCCACAGAATTACGAGTCCTGCGCGCTATCCACCAGGCTACGAGGCCCCCTAGCTACTAGGCCTTACCACCAATTCTACATCCCACAGCACAAATAGGTATTAGAAACACTATTGCCGTCTTCTTAACGTCCCCCCATAGGCCTGTTGATATCCACCGCTGCCAGGCGTAGGTCACTCCAACTTCTCGCTATATATCACCAGTAATCAGCTTCTTGTTCCCCTTACTAGTATAGCTCTAATGCTACACGTTTAGACTATCTTCTTCACTAATTTATTCGCTATATGCTTTGATCTTCACTATCACATCTAGTTATTTACACTCTGACTAAGTGGTGGCGACAACATGCCTGTCTTTTAACTGATGTCATACCCCTGATCTTGACTAATTTGCCCTATCGGACACAATCCATGAAATTGCTATTATTTAATTGGTGTGTTACACTTCGTAATATCATTACGCAACGATTTTCCTTTGTATGCCTCCAATGTCCCGAATTATGAAGCCTTTTTCGACGAGCACTGCGCACATGTGCACCCTCTCTATACCCTTAACTCTGTGATGTGTGTGTATTCACCTAGTTGTATTCATCTAGTTGTCTTTGCGGGGGTTGAGCTTTGCTCTTTGGCCCACCTCTCAACTGTCAACCACCCATATGGTTGTGTGTGTGTGTGTGTACTCACCTAGTCGTGTTTGCAGGGGTTGAGCTTAAGCTCTTTGGTCCCGCCTCTCAACTGTCAATCAACTTATGCATAGATTCCTGAGCCTACTGGGGTCTATCATATCTACATTTGAAACTGTGTATGGAGTCAGCCTCCACCACAACACTACCTAATGCATTCCACCTGTTAACTACTCTGACACTGAAAAAAATCTTTCTAATATCTCTGTGGCTCATCTGGGTACTAAGTTTTCACCTGTGTCCCCTTGTGCGTGTTCCACCCGTGCTAAAGAGTTTGTCTTTGTCTACGTTATCAATTCCCCTGAGAATTTTGTTACACTGTTACACTGTCCCGTGTGTGTGTTACACTGTGCCGTGTGTGTTACACTGTGTCGTGTGTGTTACACTGTCCCGTGTGTGTGTTACACTGTCCCGTGTGTGTGTTACACTGTGCCGTGTGTGTTACACTGTGCCGTGTGTGTTACACTGTCCCGTGTGTGTGTTACACTGTGCCGTGTGTGTGTTACACTGTTCCGTGTGTGTGTTACACTGTCCCGTGTGTGTGTTACACTGTCCCGTGTGTGTGTTACACTGTGTCGTGTGTGTTGCACTGTCCCGTGTGTGTGTTACACTGTGCCGTGTGTGTGTTACACTGTTCCGTGTGTGTGTTACACTGTCCCGTGTGTGTGTTACACTGTGCCGTGTGTGTGTTACACTGTGCCGTGTGTGTGTTACACTGTGCCGTGTGTGTTACACTGTGCCGTGTGTGTGTTACACTGTGTCGTGTGTGTGTTACACTGTTCCGTGTGTGTGTTACACTGTCCCGTGTGTGTGTTACACTGTGCCGTGTGTGTGTTACACTGTTCCGTGTGTGTTACACTGTCCCGTGTGTGTGTTACACTGTGTCGTGTGTGTGTTACACTGTGCCGTGTGTGTGTTACACTGTGGTTATCGTGTGTTTGTGTGTGTTAAGACGATCATTCACATGATGTGGGCTGATTGAAGGAGTGACGTAAATGACATCAAAGATCGTTAATATATATATATATATTCACGTATAACAGTGTAACAAGAGTTGATAAATGTTAATCTTCTTGTTTGAGGAGCTGTTCACTTGAGACAGTTAGGCAAGTCCCAGCTGTGTCTGGGTACAAGTGACAGGATGAACAACCCAGCGGGTTTTCTTCCTATTGGGGAGTGTTGTACATGCTGCTATGGCGGTATGTTCACTCACAAGATGAGTGACGCTGCCCAATACTGTCACTATGGCGGTGTGTCCACTCACAGGATGTGTGGCGCTGCCCAATACTGTCACTATGGCGGTGTGTCCACTCACAGGATGTGTGGCGCTGCCCAATACTGTCACTATGGCGGTGTGTCCACTCACAGGATGAGTGGCGCTGCCCAATACTGTCACTATGGCGGTGTGTCCACTCACAGGATGTGTGGCGCTGCCCAATACTGTCACTATGGCGGTGTGTCCACTCACAGGATGTGTGGCGCTGCCCAATACTGTCACTATGGCGGTGTGTCCACTCACAGGATGAGTGACGCTGCCCAATACTGTCACTATGGCGGTGTGTCCACTCACAGGATGAGTGGCGCTGCCCAATACTGTCACTATGGCGGTGTGTCCACTCACAGGATGAGTGACGCTGACCAATACTGTCACTATGGCGGTGTGTCCACTCACAGGATGTGTGGCGCTGCCCAATACTGTCACTATGGCGGTGTGTCCACTCACAGGATGAGTGGCGCTGCCCAATACTGTCACTATGGCGGTATGTTCGCTCACAAGATGAGTGGCGCTGCCCAATACTGTCACTATGGCGGTATGTTCACTCACAAGATGAGTGGCGCTGCCCAATACTGTCACTATGGCGGTGTGTCCACTCACAGGATGAGTGGCGCTGCCCAATACTGTCACTATGGCGGTATGTTCACTCACAGGATGAGTGGCGCTGCCCAATACTGTCACTATGGCGGTGTGTCCACTCAGAAGATGAGTGACCCTGTCCAATACTGTCACAATGGCGGTGTGTTCACTCACAGGATGAGTGGCGCTGCCCAATACTGTCACTATGGCGGTGTGTCCACTCACAAGATGAGTGACGCTGCCCAATACTGTCACTATGACGGTATGTTCACTCACAAGATGAGTGGCGCTGCCCAATACTGTCACTATGGCGGTGTGTCCACTCACAAGATGAGTGACGCTGCCCAATACTGTCACTATGGCGGTGTGTTCACTCACAAGATGAGTGACGCTGCCCAATACTGTCACTATGGCGGTGTGTTCACTCACAAGATGAGTGGCGCTGCCCAATACTGTCACTATGGCGGTGTGTTCACTCACAAGATGAGTGGCGCTGCCCAATACTGTCACTATGGCGGTGTGTCCACTCACAAGATGAGTGGCGCTGCCCAATACTGTCACTATGGCGGTGTGTCCACTCACAAGATGAGTGGCGCTGCCCAATACTGTCACTATGGCGGTGTGTTCACTCACAAGATGAGTGGCGCTGCCCAATACTGTCACTATGGCGGTGTGTTCACTCACAAGATGAGTGGCGCTGCCCAATACTGTCACTATGGCGGTGTGTTCACTCACAAGATGAGTGACGCTGCCCAATACTGTCACTATGGCGGTGTGTCCACTCACAGGATGAGTGACGCTGCCCAATACTGTCACTATGGCGGTGTGTCCACTCACAGGATGAGTGGCGCTGCCCAATACTGTCACTATGGCGGTATGTTCACTCACAAGATGAGTGGTGCTGCCCAATACTGTCACTATGGCGGTATGTTCACTCACAAGATGAGTGGCGCTGCCCAATACTGTCACTATGGCGGTGTGTTCACTCACAAGATGAGTGGCGCTGCCCAATACTGTCACTATGGCGGTGTGTTCACTCACAAGATGAGTGACGCTGCCCAATACTGTCACTATGGCGGTGTGTTCACTCACAAGATGAGTGGCGCTGCCCAATACTGTCACTATGGCGGTGTGTTCACTCACAAGATGAGTGGCACTGCCCAATACTGTCACTATGGCGGTGTGTCCACTCACAAGATGAGTGGCGCTGCCCAATACTGTCACTATGGCGGTGTGTTCACTCACAAGATGAGTGGCGCTGCCCAATACTGTCACTATGGCGGTGTGTTCACTCACAGGATGAGTGGCGCTGCCCAATACTGTCACTATGGCGGTATGTTCACTCACAAGATGAGTGGCGCTGCCCAATACTGTCACTATGGCGGTATGTTCACTCACAAGATGAGTGGCGCTGCCCAATACTGTCACTATGGCGGTATGTTCACTCACAAGATGAGTGGCGCTGCCCAATACTGTCACTATGGCGGTGTGTTCACTCACAAGATGAGTGGCGCTGCCCAATACTGTCACTATGGCGGTGTGTTCACTCACAAGATGAGTGACGCTGCCCAATACTGTCACTATGGCGGTGTGTCCACTCACAGGATGAGTGACGCTGCCCAATACTGTCACTATGGCGGTGTGTCCACTCACAGGATGAGTGGCGCTGCCCAATACTGTCACTATGGCGGTATGTTCACTCACAAGATGAGTGGCGCTGCCCAATACTGTCACTATGGCGGTATGTTCACTCACAAGATGAGTGGCGCTGCCCAATACTGTCACTATGGCGGTGTGTTCACTCACAAGATGAGTGGCGCTGCCCAATACTGTCACTATGGCGGTGTGTTCACTCACAAGATGAGTGACGCTGCCCAATACTGTCACTATGGCGGTGTGTTCACTCACAAGATGAGTGGCGCTGCCCAATACTGTCACTATGGCGGTGTGTTCACTCACAAGATGAGTGACGCTGCCCAATACTGTCACTATGGCGGTGTGTTCACTCACAAGATGAGTGGCGCTGCCCAATACTGTCACTATGGCGGTGTGTCCACTCACAAGATGAGTGGCGCTGCCCAATACTGTCACTATGGCGGTGTGTTCACTCACAAGATGAGTGGCGCTGCCCAATACTGTCACTATGGCGGTGTGTTCACTCACAAGATGAGTGACGCTGCCCAATACTGTCACTATGGCGGTGTGTTCACTCACAAGATGAGTGGCGCTGCCCAATACTGTCACTATGGCGGTGTGTTCACTCACAAGATGAGTGGCGCTGCCCAATAAACTCGCCCCTCGGGGCAAAATTTAATAAAAAAAAAATTTAAGGGAACTTATTTAGTAAGACTATTCTTGGGTGTATGTTGTCAATGTATCAAATGAGACGTGTCTCAGTAATATGCTCACTGTTCACTGAGTAATATATTCACTTGCCACAGAATCTCTTGAAGACTAGGCTAGGCTCATTGTGATAGGTTGATCATAAGTCTAATAAACCTAGCTTTATTAGGCTTTCCCAAATATATAAATCTAGTCGATTTATATATTTTTTCTGTCGTCTTTGAAGTCTTTCAAGTTGTTGTTTTTATATTTCAAATTCTATGTTGCATTTTATTCTTAAATATCAGATCGTGTGTAAGGATATATGCGATCAGATCCACTCAGCCACACTGAGACAACGCTTGTTCAAGTTGAATTCACGGGATTGTTCAGTTCCAGGATCTTACTCGACACTTTAGGCAGTCAGTCGTTGACTCCCACACACTGTAGTGTGTGTGTGTGTGTGTTACATTGTGCCGTATGTGTGTTACCTTATGTCGTGTGTGTGTTACACTGTCGTGTGTGTGTTACACTGTCGTGTGTGTGTTACACTGTCGTGTGTGTGTTACACTGTCGTGTGCGTGTTACACTGTCGTGTGTGTGTTACACTGTCGTGTGTGTGTTACACTGTCGTGTCTGTGTTACACTGTCGTGTGTGTGTTACACTGTCGTGTGTGTGTTACTACCGTGTCGTGTGTGTGTGTTATACTGTGCCGTGTGTGTGTATGTTACACTGTGCCATGTACTCATCTAGTTGCACTCACCTAGTTGTGCTTGTGGGGGTTGAGCTGTGGCTCTTTGGTTCCGCCTCTCAACTGTCAGTCAACTGATGTACAGGTTCCTGAGCTACTGGGCTCTTATCATGTCTACACTTGAAACTGTATGGAGTCAGCCTCCACCACTTCACTTCCTGATGCATTCCATTTGTCAACCACTCTGACACTAAAAAAAAGTTCTTTCTAATATCCCTGTGGCTCATTTGGGCACTCAGTTTCCATCTGTGTTCCATAGTGCGTGTGCCCCTTGAGTTAAATAGCTTGTCTTTATCTACCCTATCAATACCATTGAGAATGTTGTATGTGGTGATCATGTCCACCCTAATTCTTCCGTCCTCCAGCGACGTGAGGTTTAATTCTCGTAGCTCATACCTCTCAGCTCGGGTACTAGTCTAGTGGCAAACCTTTGAACCTTTTCCAGTTTAGTCTCATGTTTGACTAGATATGGACTCCATGCTGGAGCTGCATACTCCAGGATTGGACTGACATAAGTGGTATACAAAGTTTTGAATAATTCCCTAAATAAGTTTCTAAAGGCCGTTCTTATGTTGGCCGTCCTGGCATATGCCGCTGATATTTTTCTCTTGATGTGGGCTTCAGGGGACAGGTTTGGCGTGATATCAACCCCCAAGTCTCTCTCTCTCTCTCTCTCTCTCTCTCTCTCTCTCTCTCTCTCTCTCTCTCTCTCTCTCTCTCTCTCTTGAAGTATTTCATCCCCTAAATGATATCTTGTATCTGGTCTCCTGCTCCCTACACCTATCTTCATTACATTACATTTGCTTGGGCTAAACTCTAACAACCATTTGTTCGATCATTTCTTTAGTTAGTCCAGGTCTTATTTAAGCCTCAAGCAGTCCTCCTCTGTCTTAATCCTTCACATGTGTATACCGTGTGTGTGTTACACTGTTCCGTGTGTGTTACACTGTGTCGTGAGTGTGTTACACTGTGTCGTGAGTGTGTTACACTGTGTCGTGAGTGTGTTACATTGTGCCGTGTGTGTGTTACACTGTGCCGTGTGTGTTACACTGTGTCGTGAGTGTGTTACACTGTGTCGTGAGTGTGTTACACTGTTCCGTGTGTGTGTTACACGTTACACTGTGTCGTGAGTGTGTTACACTGTGTCGTGAGTGTGTTACACTGTGTCGTGTGTGTGTTACACTGTGTCGTGAGTGTGTTACACTGTGTCGTGTGTTACACTGTGTCGTGTGTGTGTTACACTGTGTCGTGTGTGTGTTACACTGTTCCGTGTGTGTGTTACACGTTACACTGTGTCGTGAGTGTGTTACACTGTCGTGTGTGTGTTACACTGTTCCGTGTGTGTTACACTGTCGTGTGGGTGTTACACTGTCGTGTGTGTTCAACTCTGGATGAAAATAGGGAAGTAAAAAATTAACCGCATGAATGGTCTTGATATTTTAGTTCCCCCATATAGAACACACACACACACACACACACACACACACACACACACACACACACACACACACACACACACACACACACAAACACACACACACACACAAGGAAGACACAAGGGAAAGAGGAGGAGATGCACCGAGCCTATTAGACCTGATTTTCACCCAGAACGTAGAAGATATCGAGAATTTAGAGCATGAAATACCTCTAGGGGCCAGTGACCATTGTGTCCTAGTCTTTGACTACATGATGGAATTCAAACTTGTGACCATTGGACAAGAGGTCTGGGAAAGGAGAGTTGACTACAGGAAAGGGGACTATATGAGGATAAGGGACTATCGGGGTGAAGTGCAGTGGGAGGAAGAAATTAGAGGAAAAACAGTCCAAGATATGATGGACCTAGTCATACAGAAATGCCAGGAGGCCGAAGAGAGATTTATACCAACGGTAAAGGGAAAAAATAAGAAGGAATATAATAACCCATGGTTTAATAGACAGTGTCAGGAAGCAAAAATGGCCAGCAGACGGGAGTGGAGGAAGTACAGATGACAAAGAACAGAGGACAACAGAAGCAGATACAACAGAGCTAGGAACGATTACATTAACATAAGACGAACATCGGAAAGGGACTATGAGAACGATATTGCAATCAAAGCGAAAAAACAACCTAAGTTACTACACAGTCATATAAGAAGAAAAATGTCGGTGAACGACCAAGTGACAAGACTAAGGAAGACAGAGGGGGCATATACTGAAAGTGACAAGGAAATCTGCGAGGCACTGAATGCCAGTTTCCATGGAGTGTTCACTACCGAGCCTGAGCAGCTCCCATTGTTGGAAGGGGTTACCCTAGATGAAAGACTATCAGATATAGAGGTGACAGCAGAGGAGGTAATGAAACAGTTGACAACTCTAGATGCAACTAAAGCAGTTGGACCAGACAAAGTATCACCGTGGATACTAAAAGAAGCAGCACAGGCCCTCAGCGTGCCTCTGGCAATGATCTTTAATGAGTCACTTATGTCAGGAGAATTGCCCAGTTGCTGGAAGAAGGCAAATGTCGTGCCGATCTTCAAGAAAGGAGATAGGGAGGAGGCACTTAACTACAGACCTGTATCACTGACAAGCATCCCCTGTAAAATACTGGAAAGAATAATTAGGCTGTGACTGGTTGCACACCTGGAGAACATTAGGTTTGTGAACAAACATCAACATGGGTTCTGGACAGGGAAATCGTGCCTAACAAACCTTCTGGAATTCTATGATAAAATAACGAGGATAAGACAGGACAGAGATGGTTGGGCAGACTGCATATTTCTGGACTGCCAAAAAGCCTTTGATACAGTACCGCACATGAGACTGCTGTTCAAGCTCGAGAGGCAGGCGGGGGTGGGGGGAAAGGTCCTAGAATGGATAAGGAACTACCTAACAGGATGGAGCCAAAGAGTTACGGTAAGGGGCGAGAAGTCGGACTGGCGAACAGTAACAAGTGGAGTACCACAAGGATCGGTGCTGGGACCAATTCTATTTCTTGTATATGTTAACGACATGTTTACAGGCGTAGAGTCCTACATGTCGATGTTTGCGGATGATGCAAAGTTGATGAGAAGAGTTGTGACAGATGAGGATTGCAGGATCCTCCAAGAGGACCTGAACAGATTGCAGAGATGGTCAGAGAAATGGCTACTAGAATTCAACACGAGCAAATGTAAAGTTATGGAAATGGGACTAGGAGATAGGAGACCAAAGGGACAGTACACAATGAAGGGGAACAGCCTACCTGTAACGACGCGTGAAAGAGACCTGGGGGTGGACGTAACACCTAATCTATCTCCTGAGGCACATATTGATAGGATAACGACAGCAGCGTACTCTACACTGGCAAAAGTTAGAACATCATTCAGAAACCTAAGTAAGGGGGCATTTAGGGCGCTTTACACTGCCTACGTAAGGCCAGTCTTAGAGTATGCCGCCTCATCATGGAGTCCCCATCTGAAGAAGCATATAATGAAACTGGAAAAGGTTCAGAGGTTTGCAACGAGACTCGTCCCAGAGCTACGAGGGATGGGGTATGAAGAGCGCCTGAGGGAACTGTGCCTTACGACATTAGAAAGAAGAAGGGAGAGGGGGGACATGATAGGAACGTATAAGATACTCAGAGGAATTGACAGAGTGGACATAGACGAAATGTTCACACGGAATAGTAACAGAACGAGAGGACATGAATGGAAGCTTGAAACTCAGATGAGTCACAGAGATGTTAGGAAGTTTTCTTTTAGCGTGAGAGTAGTGGGGAAATGGAATGCACTTCAGGAACAGGTTGTGGAAGCAAATACTATTCATAATTTTAAAACCAGGTATGATAGGGAAATAGGACAGGAGTCATTGCTGTAAACAACCGATGCTCGAAAGGCGGGATCCAAGAGTCAATGCTCGATCCTGCAGACACAACTAGGTGAGTACAACTAGGTGAGTACACACACACACACACACACACACACACACACACACACTAGGCTAGGGGCCTGGTGGCCAGGTGGATAGCGCGCAGGAATCGTAATTCTGTGGCGAGGGTTCGATTCCCGCACCAGGCAGAAACAAATGGGCAAAGTTTCTTTCACCCTGAATGCCCCTGTTACCTAGCAGTAAATAGGTACCTGGGTGCTAGTCTGCTGTCACGGGCTGCTTCCTGGTGTGTGTGTGTGTGTGTGTGTGTGTGTGTGTGTGTGTGTGTGTGTGTGTGTGGTGTGGAAAACAAAATTAGTAAACAGTTGATTGACAGTTGAGAGGCGGGCCGAAAGAGCAAAGCTCAACCCTCGCAAACACAACTAGGTGAATACAACTAGGTGAATGCACACACACACACACACACACACACACACACACACACACACACACACACACACACTCACATACGAGGCAGGAGCAGGCTCCAGGAATATCAAATTGCCTAAGTATTGTGAACAGGTTGAGGGCTGTGAGTGGTGACCCAGGTTGCATAAAGGTATAGGGAAGTTTAAAAGTAAATAAGATACAAGAATTCAGTGAAAGTAAGTGAAAATTCTGTCTTGGTAAAGTTTATGTTCCACAAGAAACGATCGTCAGTAACAAAGATGGCCGCCACAACAGGGGAAGGTAAACACACCAACAGATGATTGCTTTAAAGGATTCTCACCACAGATACAATGAAAGGAAGTGTTCTTGTCAGGTTAGAGATAATTGAGGATATCTTGAGGTTGTCTTGAGATGATTTCGGGGCTTTAGTGTCCCCGCGGCCCGGTCCTCGACCAGGCCTCCACCCCCAGGAAGCAGCCCGTGACAGCTGACTAACACCCAGGTCCCTATTTTACTGCTAGGTAACAGGGGCATAGGGTGAAAGAAACTCTGCCCATTGTTTCTCGCCGGCGCCCGGGATCGAACCCGGGACCGCAGGATCACAAGTCCAGTGTGCTGTCCGCTCGGCCGACCGACCTTTAGGATATGCTCAAGAAGTATGAAGAAAAAGTACTTGAATTAGAAGAGGAAATTGGAGCTCTCAGGAGTGAGTTTCGCACTTTATAGGGAATTATTCTTCGGCAAAGTAAGACAATTCCCCCTTAACGGAGATTGAAGAGAAACAAATCAAGGAACTAGTGAAAGAAAATGAGTTGTGGGAAGTGAAGACCCCGTGGAGGAACAACCACAGTCTCTGTGGTGCAGTGGTTAAGACACTCGCCTGGCGTTTTACGAGCGCTTTGTCCTGGGTTCGTATCCTGGGGGAGGATTTACTGGGCGTCAATCCTTAACCATAACCTCTGTTTACCCAACAGTAAAATGGGTACCTGGTGGTTATACGATTTGGCGGGTCGTATTCCGGGGAACATAGGATTAAGGACCTGCCCGAAATGCTTTGTACAAGAATGTAAGAACTCTTGTATATAAAAAAAAGTAGTGAATTTTACGAAATTAACAAGAAAATAGACTCATATGGTGAACAACTCCAAGAAACCCTAAAGGCCAACAGAGTTAGGCAAGGATATGCTAAGAGAAATTTCATGGACAACTCGCATAGAAGAGATTATAAAAAACTTGAAAAGTACAAAGAGGAAATTAAAGAGACGTATGTGAAAGCTGTAAAAGAGAAAGAGACGTTCAAGGAAATGTGTTTGGAAGTCAAAACCAGAAATGACCTACAAGAAGCAGAACCCCACAAATCATTTAGCTAAGCAAGTTACAATCTTGATGAGCTAGTTACAAAATTCAGTATAAGTCATTGATGATGTGACGACTTATACTGAATTTTGTAACTAGCTCATAAAGATTGTAACTTGCTTAGCTAAATGAATTGTGGGGTTCAGTCCCTGAGCCCATTATGTGCCTTTGTAACCCTTTCCACTACCGCCCACAAGATGGGTATGGGGTGCATAATAAATGAACTAAACTAACTAAGAAGCAGAAGTTAGGCAAGCAATTAGGAAAGAACTGGTTGCCAATAGTAAATTAGTACAAAACACTGCAGTTAGTAGTAAGTCCATAATAATTGTTGGGTGTTTAGAATAGAAAATATCAAGTATGGTGGACAGAGCAGGAGAAGAGATGAAAATCATAGAGAAAATAATAGGCTTCGGAGAAGGCCTCAAGTCAAAGGAAAATCTCAGTGATTTTAGAATAGGTAAATATGAGAAAGACAAGAAACGCCCCATAAGGGTGATATTTAATGGAGTAAAACAAATGATGGAAGTGCTTAGAAATGCCAGGAAAATGCAGTGATGAGGTTGGCAAATTTTAGTCAATAAGTTAAGACCTTTCAAAGGAAGAAAGAAAAAAACTGAAAATAAACCTTGATGAAGCGAAACGTCAAAATAGGAATAGAAATGAAGAATAGAATTCTGTTTTCTACAAAGTGTTAGGAACTGGAAAGCTAGTGAAATGGTACATAAAAACAAAGCAGCAAAATCATTAGAGGAAGGGGCGAGTAAAGAACAAAGGGAAAGGGAACATGTTTCTGAAAATTGTGTATACCAACTTAGATGGAGTGAGATAAAAAATACTGAAGCTAAGAGTTATAATTCAGCGTAAGGACCCAGATATAGTTGCACTAACAGAGATGAAACTTGAAACAGTTATTTTACATGAGGTTGTATTCCCAAAGGGTTACTTAGTTTGGAGACAGAAAAGGAAAACTAGAAAGGTGGGAGGAATTGCTATGCTGGTGAAAGAACACTCTGAAAGTAAGAGTTAATAATCGAAATCCCTCGAGAAATTGACATATTGGCATTGCAGGTCTGGAATCAGGATGATTAACTGATAATCATAAATGCCTATAACCGACCAGCAAACAACACTTGGACAAAGGAGGAACTGGATGACAAAAGAGAGGGCCTCATAATGGTCATGAGAGAGATTGTGGTAAGGGCAGAAGAGATAAGTCACGAGTGTTCGTACTCGGGGGGGGGTTTCAACTTGAAAGCAATAGATTGGGAGGCCTATGAAGCAAGAATGGAGGACATTTGGACAGACAGATTTGTAAACCTCATTCTGGAGACCTAGGCGTATAAACACGTCAAGCAGGCCACAAGCATGAGGGAAGGGGATGTTCCGTCAATACTGGATCTAATATTCACCAGGGAAGCAGAGGAGATATTTGAAATATAGTACCTTCCTCCCTTGGGATAGAGTCCTGTTGTAAATTAAATATGCTTTGCGGTAATCTAGAAGAGAATGGGGACATTGAAACAGTTGATTAACTCGATTTTAAGAGAGGACACTATTGGAAACTTAGAAAAATATTTAATGAGTTTAATTGGACAGACTTGTTGCAAAGCAAGGAAGTAAATGAGATGTATGCCAATATTTCTGCAAAATATACGATGAAGGAACACAAACATTCATACCAAAACAGATATGCAAGACCAGAAATCTGGATTCGTTCAATAGAAATTGTGAGAAGTCTAGAGAGGAAAACATAAGAAAATGGGTTCAATATCTTGTGAGAAGTCTAGAGAGGAAAACATAAGAAAATGGGTTCAATATCTGAAGAGGCCTATCTTGAGGTTATCTTGAGATGATTTCGGGGCTTTTTAGTGTCCCCGCGGCCCGGTCCTCGACCAGGCCTCCACCCCCAGGAAGCAGCCCGTGACAGCTGACTAACACCCAGGTACCTATTTTACTGCTACGTAACAGGGACATAGGGTGAAAGAAACTCTGCCCATTGTTTCTCGCCGGCGCCTGGGATCGAACCCAGGACCACAGGATCACAAATCCAGCGTGCTGTCCGCTCGGCCGACCGGCTCCAACCCACAAACATACGAGCATTACAAATAAGCCACCAGTCCTACCACCAGTCTCCGTGGTGTAGTGGTAAGACACTCGCCTGGCGTTCCGCGAGCGCTTTGTCATGGGTTCGTATTCTGGCCGGGGAGGATTTACTGGGCGCAAATCCTTAACTGTAGCCTCTGTTTAACGCAACAGTAAAATGTGTACTTGGTTGTAACAACGATTCTTCGCGGCGGGGATCGTATTCCAGGGACCTGCCCGAAACGCTACGCGTACTAGTGGCTCTACAACCATGTAACAACTCTTGTATATATCTCAAAAAAAAAAAAAAAAAAAAAAAAAAAAAAAGCAAGAAACAATTACACAACAGTGAGAAGAGAGGCAGAAAGGAACTTTTGAGAAAGTTATAAAGCTCAAATGTAAATCAGATCCAGTCCTTTTTCTATAAATTCATTAAAAGCAAGCTGCATGTAAAAGATAAAATCAGGAGATTGAGAACGGGGAACAGGACTACTGGAAATGAAAAAGAAATGTGTGAAATGCTAAATGAATAGTTCCTAAGTGTGCTTGTACAAAATGAGGATTTCGGAGAGCCGGACCAATTCCAGAGCAAGCCATAGAGGTATTGCAAGACGAAGTGAAAAAATTACTCAAGGGGCTAGGAAGAAATAAAGCGGTTCTACCTGATGGAGTTTCACCTCGGGTGCTGCGAGAATGTGCAACTGAACTAAGTCTCTGTGGTGTAGTGGTAAGACACTCGCCTGGCGTTCCGCGAGCGCTATGTCATGGGTTCGTATCCTGGCCGGGGAGGATTTACTGGGCGCAATTCCTTAACTGTAGCCTCTGTTTAACGCAACAGTAAAATGTGTACTTGGATGAAAAAACGATTCTTCGCGGCAGGGGATCGTATTCCAGGGACCATAGGATTAAGGACTTGCCCGAAACGCTACGCGTACTAGTGGCTGTACAAGAATGTAACAACTCTTGTATATATCTCAAAAAAAAAAAAAGAAAAGTATTCCACTCCACTTAACATTCCAGACATCATAGTGCATAGGAATCATATCAGATATATGAAAAGAGAAAACATAGTACCAATTTATAAAAATGGTAGTCGAGAGGGACCTCAAAATTATAGACCCGTGTCATTAACAAGCGTGTAGTCAAATCATTAGACAAAATAGTTAAAGCCAAATGGGTTGATCGCCTATCTTGAGATGAGGTGATTTGATTTTGGTTTCGGGGCTTAGTGTCCCCGCGGCCCGGTACTCGACCAGGCCTCCACCCCCAGGAAGCAGCCCGTAGCAGCTGTCTAACTCCCAGGTACCTATTTACTGCTAGGTAACATGGGCATCAGGGTGAAAGAAACATTTAGCCCATTTGTCTCCGCCTCCACCGGGGATCGAACCCGGAACCTTAGGACTACGAATCCAAAGCGCTGTCCACCCAGCTGTCAGGCGCCCTTTGGAAATTATATTATAACGAACAGACAGTATGGTATTTGAACAGGAAGATCCTGTGTAACAAATCTACTTAGCTTTCATGATAGAGCCACGGTATAGAGCCAAGATATACAGGAAAGAGGTGGTTGGGTTGATTGTGTCTATCTGGACCTAAAAAAGGCCTTTGATACAGTCCAACACAAGAGGCTCTTCTGAAAATTGGAACATGCTGCAGAGGTGACAGGGAGATCTATCTTGAGGTTATCTTGAGATGATTTCGAGGCTTAGCGTCCCCGCGGCCCGGTCCTCGACCATGCCTCATTTTTGTTAACAGACCTCTGACATGGAAGAAAAATTTTCTAACTGACAGACAGATGAGGGCAGTAATCAGATACAATGTATCTGGCTGGAAGAGTGCTACTAGCGGAGTACCACAGGGTTCAGTTCTTGCACCAGTAATGTTCATCGTCTGCATAAACAATATACCAGAAGGAATACAGAATTATATGAACATGTTTGCAGATGATGCTAAGATACAGGAGAAGATATGAGACGCAGACGATTGTAATGCTCTTCAAATTGATCTAGATATAATCAGTGCTTGTAACGTCAAGTGACAAATGAAATTCTATGTGAATAAATGCCATGTTATGAATGTGAAATCGGAGAAAATAGACCACACACAACTTACAAATTATGTGGAAATGAATTACAGAACTAATAAAGAACGAGACCTAAGGGAGGTTTTGGAGAGTAAACTGTCGCCAGAGGAACATAAAGAACATTGTGAGAGGAGCGGATGTGTCGCTTCCCAACTTTAGACTTGCTTTTAATTTTATGGTTGGTGAAATACTAAAGAAACTGTTCATGACTCTTGGAAGACCAAATTTGGAATATGCAGCAGTTTTATGGTGCCCAAATCTCAAGAAGCACATATATAAACTGGAAAAGGTGCAACGGCATGCTACAAAATGGCTTCCGGAACTGAAAAATAAGAGCTACGAGGAGACACTAGAGGCATTAAACATGCCAAACTTGAAGATAGAAAAAAGGGAGGTGATATGATCACCACCAAAATACTAACAGGAATAGGGCAAATTGACAAAGAGGAATTCCTGAAACCGGCAACTTTACGAACAAGAGGACACAGATTCAAACTAAGAAATCAGAGGTGCCGACAAAATATTAGACAAATGTATTTTTCAGAGGTAGACGGTTGAAACAAACTAAGTGAGAAGGTAGTGGAACCCAAAGCTGTCAGTAGTTTCAAAGCATTATAAGACAGAGTACTTGGAAGACGGACACCACGAGCGTAGCTCTCATCCTGTAACTACACTTAGGTAATTAAACAGTTTGGGTAATTATATATTATAAGACAAAGTACTTGGAAGACGGACACCACGAGCGTAGCTCTTATCCTGTAACTACACTTAGGTAATTAAACACTTTGGGTAATGATAAATTTAAATCCTCAAATAATTCTTTCGTTGCTTATTCTGAAAGTCTTTAATTCCTTAATTCTTGTGATACTATTTGTACAACTACTAACCGGCCAATCTTGTATCGCTTCACAGGAAATTTATGAGCAGTGTGTGCGGTTTTTGGTGATGAGTGCGACACGAGGCTGCGGCCGGCCTCGCCCCCTGGTGGGGGCCGGGCTGCTGCTGCTGCTGCTGGTGGCCTCCCTACTGCTGGGGCCCGGCACGGAAGCTGCTCGTAAACGAGCGGGCAAGAAGAAGCAGCGTCTTGCCAGCTGCGTCCAGGTGGAGGCGTTCAAGAAGAAGCTTGAGGGGTGAGTACCCTTTCCTCTTCTCTATTTTAGTTCCTCAAACATTCTTTGAACAATGCAGGTTCTTTACATATATTGGAACGCCATTCTTAGAAGACGCAAATTTATCACTGGTTTTGGAACGCCATTCTCAGAAGACGGAAATTTGTACTTGTTTTGGAAAGCCATTTTTTCGTAAACGCAAATTTTGTACTTGTTATGAAAAGCCATTCTAATAAGATGCAAAATTTTGTAAACATTTTGGAACGACATTCTTGAAAAATGAAAATTATTTACATATTGTGGAACGCCATTTTTTTAACACGCAATTTTTGTATTTTGAAATGCCATTCTGAGAAGACTTTTTTTTTTTGCTTATTTTATAACGCCATTCTTAGAATTCGCAAATTTGTACTAATTTTGGAACATCATTCTTAGAAGAGACAAAACTGTTATTTATTTTTGAGCGCTATTCTTAGAAGATGCAAATTATTTACATATTTTGAAGCGCCTTAAGTCTGAAACAACATGCAATATTGAAATATATATAATATTTTATTTTTAAAACAAATGTTTTAGAGCGGTATTAAACAAAGTGTTGTTACCATTTCACTTCCGAAATCTTTGTATTTGTTTAGTGAATTAATTAATTTTAATTATCAGGGGGAAGGGCGCCAAGCCATTTCAACTTTATAGCACTAGAATGAGCTCAGGATAAGGATTTGGTATGGGACGGGGGGAAAAGGAATGGCGCTCAACCACTTGGACGGTCGGGGATTGAACACCGACCTGCATGAAGCGAGACCGTCGCTCTACCGTCCAGTCAAAGTGGCTGGGTCTTTGTTTAGTGAAGCGATCAACACAAAAGTACACATTACAGGAAATGTCAATCACTTGTTACTGGCGACAATCTTATTGTTGACACTTCTAGCGGAACACTGAAGAATTGTTTAGGAAGTGTGGTTGTCAATCCTAACAAACACATATGTACAAAAAGTAAACATAGCAACGAGAAGAAAAATCATGAGTTATTGTGTTACTGAAGAAATATTTAAATATACTAATTATATTAGGAAGCCACATTTCTTATATTTTGAAATACAATGTGTGAAGAATTATATCACAGTAATCATAAAGTTTTTTTTTATTTGTCTTATTATGTTCTTTAAATTAAGGTATTTTGTAAAGGTCTTATATTTCTTTCCTTACCTAACGAAGGAAATATTCTTATATGGAGAACTGAAGAAATTTGTTCTATAGAGATGAGAACATGTGAGAAACTGGCGATGGTCTATGCCGTTGAGTATCCATAAGTGCCCAACCACACCTGTCCATATATGCTTAACATACGCGTGAAGCAGTCAAGGGAAGGGAATTATCGCGGAGAAAGCGCCAAGCCATTACGACTATACAGCACTTGGAAGATGAAGCAGTCAAGTGACCCCACGTGCTATATATTACCTGGTAACGTGTTACCTCGAGGTTATTTTGATGTAGTTACGAGGATCAATGTCCCCGCGGCCCGGTCTGATCAGGAGGTGGTCTGAGCAACCACGCTGTTGATTATAGATCTTCCAGGCACACCAAAAAACTGTTCCTTTGATATAATTTTATCCATTGCAATCCTAAGTCTATTTGCCAACAGTTTCGATATTATTTTATAATCCTGGTTTAGTAGGGAAAGTGGCCTCCAGTTCGTTAGAATATGCAAATCACCCGTCTTAGGTATCATCTTAATAATCCCATGAGATTGTGACATGCTAAGCTTCCTGTGTTGTATGCTATACTGCACCACTTGTACAAAGTCTTTACCAATAACATCCCATAGATAGAAATAAAATTCCGCCGGGAACCCATCACAGCCAGGTGATTTACCCTTCTTTAAACTCTTGACCACACTCCACACCTCCTGCTTATCTACATCTGCCAATAATGACGTGTTGTCATCCTGGGTTAAAACCCGTGTACATTTTCCAAGGAAATACTCCCGCATACCTTGGTCCACGTTCACTTTTTTGTACAATTTCTCTAATTCACCCCGAACATAATATACAATCCCATCCGTATTTGTCATATCCGTCCCATCACCTGCTTTAATACTAGTTACAAGTGTTGTACCCTTGTTATTCTTGACTTTACTTAACAAATAAGGAGAGAGTTTTTCACCATACATCCTATCATTAATCTGGAGGCGAACATTGACTCCTTCAGATATTTCATCCCTCAATTTGTTAATTCTGTCTTTTAAAATGGTAATTTCTTCATACTTGTCTAATACCATATTGACCTTTACATAAAGTTGTTTTAGTCTGTGTTGGAATAAGTTTAACAGATCATATTTTTCAGCAGCGTTTCGTTTGGATACTTTCACAAAGAAACTTTTGCATGCAACTTTACACATGTCCCACCACTCCAACAGACATCTGAACTTATGTTTTTGCCCAACCAGATGTTCCCACAGTACTTGAAAATTATCAATGACATCTCTACTCTGCAACAGACTGCAATTGAGCTTCCATGACCCTGTCCCCACTTTAACCTGATCGTCAATAACAAGCTTCACCACAACCATACAGTGATCTGAAAAGCTGACCGGAACAGTACTGCAAGAACTAATTTTATCATGGAACGAGTGCATATATAACCTGTCAAGCCTAGAACCATAATTCTGGCGAACATATGTGTATTCATATACACCTCCGTTAATGCTATTTGCATCCTTGAGACCAATACATTTCAAAAGTGTAATTAAAGCAGGAGATACACATGCGTTCGACTGAATGCTACAATCTCTCACAGAAGTGACACAATTAAAGTCGCCACCAAAAATAACTTTACGCGTATCATTTCTGAAAAAATATAATAACTCGTTAGAGAACAAGTCCTCCCTCTCTTTCCTCCTGCGGGTGCCAGAGGGAGCATACAC